>NW_027488366.1:29090909-29393939 GCF_051014445.1 Colletes latitarsis | reverse complement strand
AGGAAATAACCCAGGATCTGTTCAACGAGTATGTGAAGTGTGCGTAAGTATGAGTCTGATGAGGGCAAATCCCACACCTATCCCAGACCTAACTTGCGTTATGCTCTAAAATATTGATCGCAACCAGGTTTAATGGACTGTTTCTGTGTGGTACCACACTACTACGTGATCCAAACCAGAAAAAACCCAGGATCTGTTCAACAAGTATGTGAAAAACGCGAAAGTATGAGCCTGATGAGGGCAAAACCCAGACCTATGCCAGACCTAACTTGCGTTGTCCTCTAAAATATTGATGGAAACCACGTTTAATTGACTGTTTCAGTGTTGTACTTCATTACTACGTGATCCAAACCAGAAAAAACCCAGGATCCGTTCAACAAGTACGTGAAGAATGCGAAAGTATGAGTCTGATGAGGGCAAATCCTAGACCTAACCCAGACCTAACATGCGTTGTCCTCTAAAATATTTATCAAGACCAGGTTTAATTGAATGTTTCAGTGTGGTACCACATTACTACGTGAACCAAACCAGAAAAAAACCCAGGATCTGATCAACGAGTATGTGAAGTGTGCGAAAGTATGAGTCTGATGAGGGCAAATCACAGACCTATCCCAGACCTAACTTGCGATATCCTCTAAAATATTGATCGAAACTAGGTTTAAGTGACAGTTTTAGTGTGTTACCACTTTACTACGTGATCCAAAGCAGAAAAAACCCTCGATCAGGTCAGCATGCATGTTAAAACTGCGAAAGTATGAGCCTGATGATGGCAAATCCCACACCTATCCCAGACCTAACATGCGTTATCCTCTAAAATATTTATCAAGACCAGGTCGAATTGATTGTTTCAGTGTGGTCCCACATTACTACGTGATCCAAACCAGAAAAAACCCAGGATCCGTTCAACAAGTATGTGAAGAATGCGAAAGTGTGGGTCTGATGAGTGAAAATCCCAGATCTAACCTAGACCTAGCATGCGTTATCCTCTAAGATATTGATCCAAACCAGGTTTAATGGACTGTTTCAGTGTGGAACCACACTACTACGTAATCCAAACCAGAAAATACCCAGGATCCGTTCAACAAGTATGTGAAAAACGCGAAACTGTGAGCCTGATGAGGGCAAATCTTAGACCTATCCCAGACCTAACTTGCGTTATCCTCTAAAATATTGATCGAAACCAGGTTTAATTGACAGTTTCAGTGTGGTACCACATTACTACGTGATCCAACCCAGAAATAGCCCAGGATATAGCCATGAAGTATGTGAAATATGCGAAAGTATGAGCCTGACGAGGGCAAATCCTAGACCTAACCCAGACCTAACATGCGTTATCCTCTAAAATATTAATCAAGACCAGGTTTAATTGATTGTTTCAGTGTGGTCCCACATTACTACGTGTTCCAAACCAGAAAAAGCACAGGATCCGTTCAACAAGTATGTGAAAAACGCGAAACTGTGAGCCTGATGAGGGCAAATCTTAGACCTATCCCAGACCTAACTTGCGTTATCCTCTAAAATATTTATCAAGACCAGGTTTAATTGAGTGTTTCAGCGTGGTACCACATTACTACGTGATACAATCCAGAAATAGCCCAGGATCTAGCCATGAAGTATGAGAAATATGCGAAAGTATGAGCCTGATGAGGGCAAATCCTAGACCTAACCCAGACCTAACATGCGTTATCCTCTAAAATATTTATCAAGACCAGGTTTAAATGAATGTTTCAGTGTGGTACCACATTACTACGTGAACCAAACCAGAAAAAAACCCAGGATCTGATCAACGAGTATGTGAAGTGTGCGAAAGTATGAGTCTGATGAGGGCAAATCACAGACCTATCCCAGACCTAACTTGCGATATCCTCTAAAATATTGATCGAAACCATGTTTAATTGACAGTTTTAGTGTGGTACCACTTTACTACGTGATCCAAAGCAGAAAAAACCCTCGATCAGGTCAGCATGCATGTTAAAACTGCGAAAGTATGAGCCTGATGATGGCAAATCCCACACCTGTCCCAGACCTAACATGCGTTATCCTCTAAAATATTTATCAAGACCAGGTTTAATTGAATGCTTCAGTGTGGTACCACATTACTACGTGATGCAATCCAGAAAAAGCCTAGGATCTAGCCATCAAGTATAAGAAATATGCGAAAGAATGAGCCTGATGAGGGCAAATCCTAGACCTAACCCAGACCTAACATGCGTTATCCTCTAAAATATTGATCGCAACCAGGTTTAATGGACTGTTTCTGTGTGGTACCACACTACTACGTGATCCAAACCAGAAAAAACCCAGGATCTGTTCAACAAGTATGTGAAAACCGCGAAAGTATGAGCCTGATGAGGGCAAAACCCAGACCTATCCCAGACCTAACTTGCGTTATCCTCTAAAATATTGATCGAAACCAGGTTTAATTGACTGTTTCAGTGTGGTCCCACGTTACTACGTGATGCAAACCAGAAAAAACCCAGGATCCGTTCAACAAGTATGTGAAGAATGCGAAAGTATGGGTCTGATGAGTGAAAATCCCAGACCTAACCTAGACCTAACATGCGTTATCCTCTAAGATATTGATCCAAACCAGGTTTAATGGACTGTTCCAGTGTGGAACCACATTACTACGTGATCCAATCCAGAAATAGCCCAGGATCTAGCCATGAAGTATGAGAAATATGCGAAAGTATGAGCCTGACGAGGGCAAATCCTAGACCTAACCCAGACCTAACATGCGTTATCCTCTAAAATATTTATCAAGACCAGGTTTAATTGATTGTTTCGGTGTGGTCCCACATTACTACGTGATCCAAACCAGAAAAAACCCAGGATCCGTTCAACAAGTATGTGAAGAATGCGAAAGTATGAGTCTGATGAGTGAAAATCCCAGGCCTGACCTAGACCTAACATGCGTTATCCTCTAAAATATTGAGCGAAACCAGGTTTAATGGACTGTTTCAGTGTGGTACCACACTACTACGGGATCCCAACCAGAAAAAACCCAGGATCTGTTCAACAAGTATGTGAAAACGCGAAAGTATGAGCTTGATGAGGGCAAATCCCAGACCTATCCCAGACCTAACTTGCGTTGTCCTCTAAAATATTGATGGAAACCAGGTTTAATTGACTGTTTCAGTGTTGTACTTCATTACTACGTGATGCAATCCAGAAAAAGCCCAGGATCTAGCCATCAAGTATGAGAAATATGCGAAAGAATGAGCCTGATGAGAGCAAATCCCAGACCTAAACTAGACCTAACATGAATTATTCTCTTAAATATTGATCGAAACCAGGTGTAATTGATTGTTTCAGTGTGGTCCCACATTACTACGTGATCCAAACCAGAAAAAACCTAGGATCCGTTCAACAAGTATGTGAAGAATGCGAAAGTATGAGTCTGATGAGTGAAAATACCAGACCTAACCTAGACCTAACATGCGTTATCCTCAAAAATACTGATCGAAACCTGGTTTAATCGACGGTTTCAGTGTGGTACCACATTACTATGTGATCCAAACCAGAAAGTAACCTAGGATCTGTTCAACGAGTATGTGAAGGGTGCGAAAGTATGAGTCTGACGAGGTCAAATCCCAGACCTATCCCAGACCTAACTTGCGTTATCCTCTAAAATATTTATCAAGACCAGGTTTAATTGAATGTTTCAGTGTGGTACCACATTACTACGTGATCCAAACCAGAAAAAACCCAGGATCCGTTCAACAAGTATGTGAAGAATGCGAAAGCATGAGTCTGACGAGTGAAAATCCCAGACCTAACCTAGACCTAACATGCGTTATCCTCTAAAATATTTATCAAGACCAGGTTTAATTGAATGTTTCAGTGTGGTACCACATTACTACGTGAACCAAACCAGAAAAAAACCCAGGATCTGATCAACGAGTATGTGAAGTGTGCGAAAGTATGAGTCTGATGAGGGCAAATCACAGACCTATCCCAGACCTAACTTGCGATATCCTCTAAAATATTGATCGAAACTAGGTTTAAGTGACAGTTTTAGTGTGTTACCACTTTACTACGTGATCCAAAGCAGAAAAAACCCTCGATCAGGTCAGCATGCATGTTAAAACTGCGAAAGTATGAGCCTGATGATGGCAAATCCCACACCTATCCCAGACCTAACATGCGTTATCCTCTAAAATATTTATCAAGACCAGGTCGAATTGATTGTTTCAGTGTGGTCCCACATTACTACGTGATCCAAACCAGAAAAAACCCAGGATCCGTTCAACAAGTATGTGAAGAATGCGAAAGTGTGGGTCTGATGAGTGAAAATCCCAGATCTAACCTAGACCTAGCATGCGTTATCCTCTAAGATATTGATCCAAACCAGGTTTAATGGACTGTTTCAGTGTGGAACCACACTACTACGTAATCCAAACCAGAAAAAACCCAGGATCCGTTCAACAAGTATGTGAAAAACGCGAAACTGTGAGCCTGATGAGGGCAAATCTTAGACCTATCCCAGACCTAACTTGCGTTATCCTCTAAAATATTGATCGAAACCAGGTTTAATTGACAGTTTCAGTGTGGTACCACATTACTACGTGATCCAACCCAGAAATAGCCCAGGATATAGCCATGAAGTATGTGAAATATGCGAAAGTATGAGCCTGACGAGGGCAAATCCTAGACCTAACCCAGACCTAACATGCGTTATCCTCTAAAATATTAATCAAGACCAGGTTTAATTGATTGTTTCAGTGTGGTCCCACATTACTACGTGTTCCAAACCAGAAAAAGCACAGGATCCGTTCAACAAGTATGTGAAAAACGCGAAACTGTGAGCCTGATGAGGGCAAATCTTAGACCTATCCCAGACCTAACTTGCGTTATCCTCTAAAATATTTATCAAGACCAGGTTTAATTGAGTGTTTCAGCGTGGTACCACATTACTACGTGATACAATCCAGAAATAGCCCAGGATCTAGCCATGAAGTATGAGAAATATGCGAAAGTATGAGCCTGATGAGGGCAAATCCTAGACCTAACCCAGACCTAACATGCGTTATCCTCTAAAATATTTATCAAGACCAGGTTTAAATGAATGTTTCAGTGTGGTACCACATTACTACGTGAACCAAACCAGAAAAAAACCCAGGATCTGATCAACGAGTATGTGAAGTGTGCGAAAGTATGAGTCTGATGAGGGCAAATCACAGACCTATCCCAGACCTAACTTGCGATATCCTCTAAAATATTGATCGAAACCATGTTTAATTGACAGTTTTAGTGTGGTACCACTTTACTACGTGATCCAAAGCAGAAAAAACCCTCGATCAGGTCAGCATGCATGTTAAAACTGCGAAAGTATGAGCCTGATGATGGCAAATCCCACACCTGTCCCAGACCTAACATGCGTTATCCTCTAAAATATTTATCAAGACCAGGTTTAATTGAATGCTTCAGTGTGGTACCACATTACTACGTGATGCAATCCAGAAAAAGCCTAGGATCTAGCCATCAAGTATAAGAAATATGCGAAAGAATGAGCCTGATGAGGGCAAATCCTAGACCTAACCCAGACCTAACATGCGTTATCCTCTAAAATATTGATCGCAACCAGGTTTAATGGACTGTTTCTGTGTGGTACCACACTACTACGTGATCCAAACCAGAAAAAACCCAGGATCTGTTCAACAAGTATGTGAAAACCGCGAAAGTATGAGCCTGATGAGGGCAAAACCCAGACCTATCCCAGACCTAACTTGCGTTATCCTCTAAAATATTGATCGAAACCAGGTTTAATTGACTGTTTCAGTGTGGTCCCACGTTACTACGTGATGCAAACCAGAAAAAACCCAGGATCCGTTCAACAAGTATGTGAAGAATGCGAAAGTATGGGTCTGATGAGTGAAAATCCCAGACCTAACCTAGACCTAACATGCGTTATCCTCTAAGATATTGATCCAAACCAGGTTTAATGGACTGTTCCAGTGTGGAACCACATTACTACGTGATCCAATCCAGAAATAGCCCAGGATCTAGCCATGAAGTATGAGAAATATGCGAAAGTATGAGCCTGACGAGGGCAAATCCTAGACCTAACCCAGACCTAACATGCGTTATCCTCTAAAATATTTATCAAGACCAGGTTTAATTGATTGTTTCGGTGTGGTCCCACATTACTACGTGATCCAAACCAGAAAAAACCCAGGATCCGTTCAACAAGTATGTGAAGAATGCGAAAGTATGAGTCTGATGAGTGAAAATCCCAGGCCTGACCTAGACCTAACATGCGTTATCCTCTAAAATATTGAGCGAAACCAGGTTTAATGGACTGTTTCAGTGTGGTACCACACTACTACGGGATCCCAACCAGAAAAAACCCAGGATCTGTTCAACAAGTATGTGAAAACGCGAAAGTATGAGCTTGATGAGGGCAAATCCCAGACCTATCCCAGACCTAACTTGCGTTGTCCTCTAAAATATTGATGGAAACCAGGTTTAATTGACTGTTTCAGTGTTGTACTTCATTACTACGTGATGCAATCCAGAAAAAGCCCAGGATCTAGCCATCAAGTATGAGAAATATGCGAAAGAATGAGCCTGATGAGAGCAAATCCCAGACCTAAACTAGACCTAACATGAATTATTCTCTTAAATATTGATCGAAACCAGGTGTAATTGATTGTTTCAGTGTGGTCCCACATTACTACGTGATCCAAACCAGAAAAAACCTAGGATCCGTTCAACAAGTATGTGAAGAATGCGAAAGTATGAGTCTGATGAGTGAAAATACCAGACCTAACCTAGACCTAACATGCGTTATCCTCAAAAATACTGATCGAAACCTGGTTTAATCGACGGTTTCAGTGTGGTACCACATTACTATGTGATCCAAACCAGAAAGTAACCTAGGATCTGTTCAACGAGTATGTGAAGGGTGCGAAAGTATGAGTCTGACGAGGTCAAATCCCAGACCTATCCCAGACCTAACTTGCGTTATCCTCTAAAATATTTATCAAGACCAGGTTTAATTGAATGTTTCAGTGTGGTACCACATTACTACGTGATCCAAACCAGAAAAAACCCAGGATCCGTTCAACAAGTATGTGAAGAATGCGAAAGCATGAGTCTGACGAGTGAAAATCCCAGACCTAACCTAGACCTAACATGCGTTATCCTCTAAAATATTGTTGGAAACCTGGTTTAATTGACGGTTTCAGTGTTGTACTTCATTACTACGTGATGCGACCCAGAAAAAGCCCAGGATCTAGCCATCAAGTATGAGAAATATGCGAAAGAATGAGCCTGATGAGAGCAAATCCCAGACCTAACCCAGACCTAACATGCGTTATCCTCAAAAATATTGATCGAAACCTGGTTTAATCGACTGTTTCAGTGTGGTACCACATTACTATGTGATCCAAACCAGAAAATAACCCAGGATCTGTTCAACGAGTATGTGAAGTGTGCGAAAGTATGAGTCTGATGAGGGCAAATCCCAGACCTATCCCAGACCTAACTTGCGTTATCCTCTAAAATATTTATCAAGACCAGGTTTAATTGATTGTTTCAGTGTGGACCCACATTACTACGTGATCCAAACCAGAAAAAACCCAGGATCCGTTCAACTAGTATGTGAGGAATGCGAATGTATAAGTCTGATGAGTGAAAATCCCAGGCCTTACCTAGACCTAACTTGCGTTATCCACTAAAATATTTATCAAGACCAGGTTTAATTGATTGTTTCAGTGTGGACCCACATTACTACGTGATCCAAACCAGAAAAAACCCAGGATCAGTTCAACAAGTATAAGAAGAATGCGAAAGTATGAGCCTGATGAGGGCAAATCCCGGACCTATCCCAGACCTAACCTGCGTTATCCTCTAAAATATTCATCGAAACCAGGTTTAATCGACTGTTTCAGTGTGGTACCACATTACTATGTGATCCAAACCAGAAAATAACCCAGGATCTGTTCAACGAGTATGTGAAGTGTGCGAAAGTATGAGTCTGATGAGGGCAAATCCCAGACCTATCCCAGACCTAACTTGCGTTATCCTCTAAAATATTTATCAAGACCAGGTTTAATTGATTGTTTCAGTGTGGACCCACATTACTACGTGATCCAAACCAGAAAAAACCCAGGATCCGTTCAACTAGTATGTGAAGAATGCGAAAGTATGATTCTGATGAGTGAAGAAACCAGGCCTGACCTAGACCTAACATGCGCTATCCTCTAAAATATTGAGCGAAACCAGGTTTAATGGACTGTTTCAGTGTGGTACCACACTACTACGGGATCCAAACCAGAAAAAGCCCAGGATCTGTTCAGCAAGTATGTGAAAAACGCGACAGTATGAGCCTGATGAGGGCAAATCCCAGACCTATCCCAGACCTAACTTGCGTTATCCTCTAAAATATTGATCGATACCAGGTTTAGTTGATTGTATCAGTGTGTACCCATATTACTACGTGATCCAAACCAGAAAAAACCCAGGATCTGTTCAACAAGTATGTGAAAAACGCGAAAGTATGAGCCTGATGAGGGCAAATCCCAGACCTATCCCAGACCTAACATGCGTTATCCTCTAAAATATTTATCAAGACCAGGTTTAGTTGATTGTATCAGTGTGTACCCATATTACTACGTGATCCAAACCAGAAAAAACCCAGGATCTGTTCAACAAGTATGTGAAAAACGCGAAAGTATGAGCCTGATGAGGGCAAATCCCAGACTTATCCCAGACCTAACTTGCGTTATCCTCTAAAATATTGATCGATACCAGGTTTAATTGACTGTTTCAGTGTGGTACCACATTACTACGTAATCCAATCCAGAAATAGCCCAGGATCTAGCCATAAAGTATGAGAAATGTGCGAAAGTATGAGTCTGATGTGGGCAAATCTTGGACCTAACCCAGACCTAAGATGCGTTATCCTCTAAAATATTTATCCAGACCAGGTTTCATTGAATGTTTCAGTGTGGTACCACTTTACTACGTGATCCAATCCAGGAATAGCCAAGGATCTAGCCATGAAGTATGAGAAATATGCGAAAGTATGAGCCTGATGAGGGCAAATCCCAGACCTATCCCAGACCTAACATGCGTTATCCTCTAAAATATTTATCAAGACCAGGTTTAATTGATTGTTTCAGTGTGGACCCACATTACTACGTGATCCAAACCAGAAAAAACCCAGGATCCGTTCAACAAGTATGTGAAGAATGCGAAAGTATGAGTCTGATGAGTGAAAATCCCAGGCCTAACCTAGACCTAACATGTGTTATCCTCAAATATATTGATCGAAACCTGGTTTAATCGACCGTTTCAGTGTGGTACCACATTACTATGTGATCCAAACCAGAAAATAACCCAGGATCTGTTCAACGAGTATGTGAAGTGTGCGAAAGTATGAGTCTGATGAGGTCAAATCCCAGACCAATCCAAGACTTAACTTGCGTTATCCTCTAAAATATTGATCGAAACCAGGTTTAATCGACTGTTTCAGTGTGGTACCACATTACTACGTGATCCAAACGAGAAAAAACCCAGGATCAGTTCAACAAGTATAAGAAGAATGCGAAAGTATGAGTCTGATGAGTGAAAATCCCAGGGCTAACCTAGACCTAACATGCGTTATCCTCTAAAATATTGATCCAAACCAGGTTTAATGGACTGTTTCAGTGTGGTACCGCATTACTACGTGATACAAACCAGAAAAAACCCAGGATCCGTTCAACAAGTATGTGAGGAATGCGAATGTATAAGTCTGATGGGTGAAAATCCCAGGCCTTACCTAGACCTAACTTGCGTTATCCACTAAAATATTTATCAAGACCAGGTTTAATTGATTGTTTCAGTGTGGACCCACATTACTACGTGATCCAAACCAGAAAAAACCCAGGATCAGTTCAACAAGTATAAGAAGAATGCGAAAGTATGAGCCTGATGAGGGCAAATCCCGGACCTATCCCAGACCTAACCTGCGTTATCCTCTAAAATATTCATCGAAACCAGGTTTAATCGACTGTTTCAGTGTGGTACCACATTACTATGTGATCCAAACCAGAAAATAACCCAGGATCTGTTCAACGAGTATGTGAAGTGTGCGAAAGTATGAGTCTGATGAGGGCAAATCCCAGACCTATCCCAGACCTAACTTGCGTTATCCTCTAAAATATTTATCAAGACCAGGTTTAATTGATTGTTTCAGTGTGGACCCACATTACTACGTGATCCAAACCAGAAAAAACCCAGGATCTGTTCAACAAGTATGTGAAAAACGCGAAACTGTGAGCCTGATGAGGGCAAATCTTAGACTTAACCCAGACATAAGATGCGTTATCCTCTAAAATATTTATCCAGACCAGGTTTCATTGAATGTTTCAGTGTGGTACCACTTTACTACGTGATCCAATCCAGAAATAGCCCAGGATCTAGCCATGAAGTATGAGAAATATGCGATAGTAAGAGCCTGATGAGGGCAAATCCTAGACCTATCCCAGACCTAACTTGCGTTATCCTCTAAAGTATTGATCGAAACCAGGTTTAATTGACTGTTTCAGCGTGGTACCACATTACTACGTGAAACAATGCAGAAACAGCCCAGGATCTAGCCATGAAGTATGAGAAATATGCGAAAATATGAGCCTGATGAGGGCAAATCCTAGACGTAACCCAGACCTAACATGCGTTATCCTCTAAAATATTTATCAAGACCAGGTTTAATAGAATGTTTCAGTGTGGTACCACATTACTACGTGATCCAAACCAGAAAAAACCCAGGATCCGTTCAACAAGTATGTGAAGAATGCGAAAGTATGAGTCTGATGAGTGAAAAAACCAGGCCTGACCTAGACCTAACATGCATTATCCTCTAAAATATTGAGCGAAACCAGGTTTAATGGACTGTTTCAGTGTGGTACCACACTACTGCGGGATCCAAACCAGAAAAAACCCAGGATCTGTTCAACTAGTATGTGAAAAACGCGAAAGTATGAGCCTGATGAGGGCAAATCCCAGACCTATCCCAGACCTAACTTGCGTTATCCTTTAAAATATTGATCGAAACCAGGTTTAATCGACTGTTTCAGTGTGGAACCACATTACTACGTGATCCAAACCAGAAAAAAACCCAGGATCTTGTCAACGAGTATGTGAATTTTGCGAAAGTATGAGTCTGATGAGGGCTAATCCCAGACCTATCCCAGACCTAGCTTGCGTTATCCTCTAAAATATTGATCGAAACCAGGTTTAATTCACTGTTTTAGTGTGGTACCACATTACTACGTGATCCAAACCAGAAAAAACCCAGGATCTGTTTAACAAGTATGTGAAAAATGCGTATCTGTGAGCCTGATGAGGGCAAATCTTAGACCTAACCCAGACCTAAGATGCGTTATCCTCTAAAATATTTATCCAGAACAGGTTTCATTGAATGTTTCAGTGTGGTACCACTTTACTACGTGATCCAATCCAGAAACAGCCCAGGATCTAGCCATGAAGTATGAGAAATATGCGAAAGTATGAGCCTGATGAGGGCAAATCCTAGACGTAACCCAGACCTAACATGCGTTATCCTCTAAAATATTTATCAAGACCAGGTTTAATTGATTGTTTCAGTGTGGACCCACATTACTACGTGATCCAAACCAGAAAAAACCCAGGATCCGTTCAACAAGTATGTGAAGAATGCGAAAGTATGAGTCTGATGAGTGAAAATCCCAGGCCTAACCTAGACCTAACATGCGTTATCCTCAAAAATATTGATCGAAACCTGGTTTAATCGACTGTTTCAGTGTGGTACCACATTACTATGTGATCCAAACCAGAAAAAACCCAGGATCCGTTCAACAAGTATGAGAAGAATGCGAAAGTATGAGTCTGATGAGGGCAAATCCTAGACCTATCCCAGACCTAACTTGCGTTATCCTCTAAAATATTGATCGAAACCAGGTTTAATTGACTGTTTCAGCGTGGTACCACATTACTACGTGATGCAATCCAGAAAAAGCCCAGGATCTAGCCATCAAGTATGAGAAATATACGAAAGAATGAGCCTGATGAGAGCAAATCCCAGACCTTACCTAGACCTAACATGCGTTATCCTCTAAAATAATGAGCGAAACCAGGTTTAATGGACTGTTTCAGTGTGGTACCACACTACTTCGTGATCCAAACCAGAAAAAACCCAGGATCTGTTCAACAAGTATGTGAAAAACGCGAAACTGTGAGCCTGATGAGGGCAAATCTTAGACCTAACCCAGACCTAAGATGCGTTATCCTCTAAAATATTTATCCAGACCAGGTTTCATTGAATGTTTCAGTGTAGTATCACACTACTACGTGACCCAAACCAGAAAAAACCCAGGATCTGTTCAACAAGTATGTGAAAAACGCGAAAGTATGAGCCTGATGAGGGCAAATCCCGGACCTATCCCAGACCTAACTTGCGTTATCCTCTAAAATATTCATCGAAACCAGGTTTAATCGACTGTTTCAGTGTGGTACCACATTACTATGTGATCCAAACCAGAAAATAACCCAGGGTCTGTTCAACGAGTATGTGAAGTGTGCGAAAGTATGAGTCTGATGAGGGCAAATCCCAGACCTATCCCAGACCTAACATGCGTTATCCTCTAAAATATTTATCAAGACCAGGTTTAATTGATTGTTTCAGTGTGGACCCACATTACAACGTGATCCAAACCAGAAAAAACCCAGGATCCGTTCAACAAGTATGTGAAGAATGCGAAAGTATGAGTCTGATGAGTGAAAATCCCAGGCCTAACCTAGACCTAACATGCGTTATCCTCAAAAATATTGATCGAAACCTGGTTTAATCGACTGTTTCAGTGTGGTACCACATTACTATGTGATCCAATCCAGAAAATAACCCAGGATCCGTTCAACAAGTATGTGAAGAATGCGAAAGTATGATTCTGATGAGTGAAAAAACCAGGCCTGACCTAGACCAAACATGCGTTATCCTCTAAAATATTGAGCGAAACCAGGTTTAATTGAATGTTTCAGTGTGGTACCACATTACTACGTGATCCAACCCAGACAAAAACCCAGGATCCGTTCAACAAGTATGTGAAGAATGCGAAAGTATGAGTCTGATGAGTGAAAATCCCAGGCCTAACCTAGACCTAACATGCATTATCCTCAAAAATATTGATCGAAACCCGGTTTAATCGACTGTTTCAGTTTGGTACCACATTACTATGTGATTCAAACCAGGAAATAACCCAGGATCTGTTCAACGAGTATGTGAAGTGTGCGTAAGTATGAGTCTGATGAGGGCAAATCCCACACCTATCCCAGACCTAACTTGCGTTATGCTCTAAAATATTGATCGCAACCAGGTTTAATGGACTGTTTCTGTGTGGTACCACACTACTACGTGATCCAAACCAGAAAAAACCCAGGATCTGTTCAACAAGTATGTGAAAAACGCGAAAGTATGAGCCTGATGAGGGCAAAACCCAGACCTATGCCAGACCTAACTTGCGTTGTCCTCTAAAATATTGATGGAAACCACGTTTAATTGACTGTTTCAGTGTTGTACTTCATTACTACGTGATCCAAACCAGAAAAAACCCAGGATCCGTTCAACAAGTACGTGATGAATGCGAAAGTATGAGTCTGATGAGGGCAAATCCTAGACCTAACCCAGACCTAACATGCGTTATCCTCTAAAATATTTATCAAGACCAGGTTTAATTGAATGTTTCAGTGTGGTACCACATTACTACGTGAACCAAACCAGAAAAAAACCCAGGATCTGATCAACGAGTATGTGAAGTGTGCGAAAGTATGAGTCTGATGAGGGCAAATCACAGACCTATCCCAGACCTAACTTGCGATATCCTCTAAAATATTGATCGAAACTAGGTTTAAGTGACAGTTTTAGTGTGGAACCACACTACTACGTAATCCAAACCAGAAAAAACCCAGGATCCGTTCAACAAGTATGTGAAAAACGCGAAACTGTGAGCCTGATGAGGGCAAATCTTAGACCTATCCCAGACCTAACTTGCGTTATCCTCTAAAATATTGATCGAAACCAGGTTTAATTGACAGTTTCAGTGTGGTACCACATTACTACGTGATCCAACCCAGAAATAGCCCAGGATATAGCCATGAAGTATGTGAAATATGCGAAAGTATGAGCCTGACGAGGGCAAATCCTAGACCTAACCCAGACCTAACATGCGTTATCCTCTAAAATATTAATCAAGACCAGGTTTAATTGATTGTTTCAGTGTGGTCCCACATTACTACGTGTTCCAAACCAGAAAAAGCACAGGATCCGTTCAACAAGTATGTGAAAAACGCGAAACTGTGAGCCTGATGAGGGCAAATCTTAGACCTATCCCAGACCTAACTTGCGTTATCCTCTAAAATATTTATCAAGACCAGGTTTAATTGAGTGTTTCAGCGTGGTACCACATTACTACGTGATACAATCCAGAAATAGCCCAGGATCTAGCCATGAAGTATGAGAAATATGCGAAAGTATGAGCCTGATGAGGGCAAATCCTAGACCTAACCCAGACCTAACATGCGTAATCCTCTAAAATATTTATCAAGACCAGGTTTAAATGAATGTTTCAGTGTGGTACCACATTACTACGTGAACCAAACCAGAAAAAAACCCAGGATCTGATCAACGAGTATGTGAAGTGTGCGAAAGTATGAGTCTGATGAGGGCAAATCACAGACCTATCCCAGACCTAACTTGCGATATCCTCTAAAATATTGATCGAAACCATGTTTAATTGACAGTTTTAGTGTGGTACCACTTTACTACGTGATCCAAAGCAGAAAAAACCCTCGATCAGGTCAGCATGCATGTTAAAACTGCGAAAGTATGAGCCTGATGATGGCAAATCCCACACCTGTCCCAGACCTAACATGCGTTATCCTCTAAAATATTTATCAAGACCAGGTTTAATTGAATGCTTCAGTGTGGTACCACATTACTACGTGATGCAATCCAGAAAAAGCCTAGGATCTAGCCATCAAGTATAAGAAATATGCGAAAGAATGAGCCTGATGAGGGCAAATCCTAGACCTAACCCAGACCTAACATGCGTTATCCTCTAAAATATTGATCGCAACCAGGTTTAATGGACTGTTTCTGTGTGGTACCACACTACTACGTGATCCAAACCAGAAAAAACCCAGGATCTGTTCAACAAGTATGTGAAAACCGCGAAAGTATGAGCCTGATGAGGGCAAAACCCAGACCTATCCCAGACCTAACTTGCGTTATCCTCTAAAATATTGATCGAAACCAGGTTTAATTGACTGTTTCAGTGTGGTCCCACGTTACTACGTGATGCAAACCAGAAAAAACCCAGGATCCGTTCAACAAGTATGTGAAGAATGCGAAAGTATGAGTTTGATGAGTGAAAATCCCAGGGCTAACCTAGACCTAACATGCGTTATCCTCAAAAATATTGATCGAAACCTGGTTTAATCGACTGTTTCAGTGTGGCACCACATTACTATGTGATCCAAACCAGAAAATAACCCAGGATCTGTTCAACAAGTATGTGAAATGTGCGAAAGTATGAGTCTGATGAGGGCAAATCCCAGACCTATCCCAGACCTTACATGCGTTATCCTCTAAAATATTTATCAAGACCAGGTTTAATTGATTGTTTCAGTGTGGTCCCACATTACTACGTGATCCAAACCAGAAAAAACCCAGGATCCGTTCGACAAGTATGTGAAGAATGCGAAAGTATGGGTCTGATGAGTGAAAATCCCAGACCTAACCTAGACCTAACATGCGTTATCCTCTAAGATATTGATCCAAACCAGGTTTAATGGACTGTTCCAGTGTGGAACCACATTACTACGTGATCCAATCCAGAAATAGCCCAGGATCTAGCCATGAAGTATGAGAAATATGCGAAAGAATGAGCCTGATGAGAGCAAATCCCAGACCTAAACTAGACCTAACATGAATTATTCTCTTAAATATTGATCGAAACCAGGTGTAATTGATTGTTTCGGTGTGGTCCCACATTACTACGTGATCCAAACCAGAAAAAACCCAGGATCCGTTCAACAAGTATGTGAAGAATGCGAAAGTATGAGTCTGATGAGTGAAAATCCCAGGCCTGACCTAGACCTAACATGCGTTATCCTCTAAAATATTGAGCGAAACCAGGTTTAATGGACTGTTTCAGTGTGGTACCACACTACTATGTGATCCAAACCAGAAAGTAACCTAGGATCTGTTCAACGAGTATGTGAAGGGTGCGAAAGTATGAGTCTGACGAGGTCAAATCCCAGACCTATCCCAGACCTAACTTGCGTTATCCTCTAAAATATTTATCAAGACCAGGTTTAATTGAATGTTTCAGTGTGGTACCACATTACTACGTGATCCAAACCAGAAAAAACCCAGGATCCGTTCAACAAGTATGTGAAGAATGCGAAAGCATGAGTCTGACGAGTGAAAATCCCAGACCTAACCTAGACCTAACATGCGTTATCCTCTAAAATATTGATGGAAACCTGGTTTAATTGACTGTTTCAGTGTTGTACTTCATTACTACGTGATGCGACCCAGAAAAAGCCCAGGATCTAGCCATCAAGTATGAGAAATATGCGAAAGAATGAGCCTGATGAGAGCAAATCCCAGACCTAACCCAGACCTAACATGCGTTATCCTCAAAAATATTGATCGAAACCTGGTTTAATCGACTGTTTCAGTGTGGTACCACATTACTATGTGATCCAAACCAGAAAATAACCCAGGATCAGTTCAACGAGTATGTGAAGTGTGCGAAAGTATGAGTCTGATCAGGTCAAATCCCAGACCTATCCCAGACTTAACTTGCTTTATCCTCTAAAATATTGATCGAAACCAGGTTTAATCGACTGTTTCAGCGCGGTATCACATTACTACGTGATACAATCCAGAAACAGCCCAGGATCTAGCCATGAAGTATGAGAAATATGCGAAAGTATGAGCCTGATGTGGGCAAATCGCTGGCCTAACCTAGACCTAACATGCGTTGTCCTCTAAAATATTGATGGAAACCAGGTTTAATGGACTGTTTCAGTGTGGCACCACTTTACTACGTGATCCAAAGCAGAAAATAACCCAGGATCTGTTCAACGAGTATGTGAACGGTGCGAAGGTATGAGTCTGATGAGGTCAAATCCCAGACCTATCCCAGACCTAACTTGCGTTATCCTCTAAAATATTGATCGAAACGAGGTTTAATCGACTGTTTCAGTGTGGTACCACATTACTACGTGATCCAAACCAGAAAAAACCCAGGATCAGTTCAACAAGTACGTGAAAAACGCGAATGTATGAGCCTGATTAGGGCGAATCCCAGACCTATCCCAGACCTAACTTGCGTTATCCTCTAAAATATTGATGGAAACCAGGTTTAATTGACTGTTTCAGTGTTGTACTTCATTACTACGTTATGCAATCCAGAAAAAGCTCAGGATCTAGCCATCAAGTATGAGAAATATGCGAAAGAATGTGCCTGATAAGAGCAAATCCCAGACCTAACCTAGACCTAACATGCGTTATCCTCAAAAATATTCATCGAAACCTGGTTTAATCGACTGTTTCATTGTGGTACCACATTACTATGTGATCCAAACCAGAAAATATCCCAGGATCTGTTCAACGAGTATGTGAAGGGTGCGAAGGTATGAGTCTGATGAGGTCAAATCCCAGACCTATCCCAGACCTAACTTGCGTTATCCTCTAAAATATTGATCGAAACGAGGTTTAATCGACTGTTTCAGACTGGTACCACATTACTACGTGATCCAAACCAGAAAAAACCCAGGATCAGTTCAACAAGTACGTGAAAAACGCGAATGTATGAGCCTGATTAGGGCGAATCCCAGACCTATCCCAGACCTAACTTGCGTTATCCTCTAAAATATTGAGCGAAACCTGGTTTAATGGACTGTTTCAGTGTGGTACCACATTACTACGTGATACAATCCAGAAACAGCCCAGGATCTAGCCATGAAGTATGAGAAATATGCGAAAGGATGAGTCTGATGAGTGCAAATCCTAGACCTAACCCAAACCTAACGTGCGTTATCCTCTAACATATTTATCAAGACCAGGTTTAATTGAATGTTTCAGTGTGGTACCACATTACTGCGTGATCCAATCCAGAAATAGCCCAGGATCTAGCCATGAAGTATGAGAAATATGCGAAAGTATGAGTCTGATGAGTGAAAATCCCAGGCCTAACCTAGACCTAACATGCGTTATCCTCAATAATATTGATCGAAACCAGGTTTAATCGACTGTTTCAGTGTGGTACCACATTACCACGTGATCCAAACCAGAAAAAAACCCAGGATCTGATCAACGAGTATGTCAACTGTGCGACAGTATGACCCCGATGAGGGTTAATCCCAGACCTATCCCAGACCTAACATGCGTTATCCTCTAAAATATTGATCGAAACCAGGTATAATTGATTGTTTTAGTGTGGTACCACTTTACTACGTGATCCAAAGCAAAAAAAACCCTCGATCAGGTCAACATGCATGTTAAAACTGCGAAAGTATGACCCTGATGAGGGCAAATCACAGACCTAACCCAGACCTAACATGCGTTATCCTCTAAAATATTTATCAAGACCAGGTTTAATTTAATGTTTCAGTGTGGTACCACATTACTACGTGATCCAAACCAGAAAAAACCCTGGATCTGTTCAACAAGTATGTGAAAAACGCGAATGTATGAGCCTGATTAGGGCGAATCCCAGACCTATCCCAGACCTAACTTGCGTTATCCTCTAAAATATTGAGCGAAACCTGGTTTAATCGACTGTTTCAGTGTGGCACCACATTACTATGTGATCCAAACCAGAAAATAACCCAGGATCTGTTCAACAAGTATGTGAAATGTGCGAAAGTATGAGTCTGATGAGGGCAAATCCCAGACCTATCCCAGACCTAACATGCGTTATCCTCTAAAATATTTATCAAGACCAGGTTTAATTGATTGTTTCAGTATGGTCCCACATTACTACGTGATCCAAACCAGAAAAAACCCAGGATCCGTTCGACAAGTATGTGAAGAATGCGAAAGTATGGGTCTGATGAGTGAAAATCCCAGACCTAACCTAGACCTAACATGCGTTATCCTCTAAGATATTGATCCAAACCAGGTTTAATGGACTGTTCCAGTGTGGAACCACATTACTACGTGATCCAATCCAGAAATAGCCCAGGATCTAGCCATGAAGTATGAGAAATATGCGAAAGTATGAGCCTGACGAGGGCAAATCCTAGACCTAACCCAGACCTAATATGCGTTATCCTCTAAAATATTTATCAAGACCAGGTTTAATTGATTGTTTCAGTGTGGTCCCACATTACTACGTGATCCAAACCAGAAAAAACCCAGGATCTGTTCAACAAGTATGTGAAAAACGCGAAAGTATGAGCTTGATGAGGGCAAATCCCAGACCTATCCCAGACCTAACTTGCGTTGTCCTCTAAAATATTGATGGAAACCAGGTTTAATTGACTGTTTCAGTGTTGTACTTCATTACTACGTGATGCAATCCAGAAAAAGCCCAGGATCTAGCCATCAAGTTTGAGAAATATGCGAAAGAATGAGCCTGATGAGAGCAAATCCCAGACCTAAACTAGACCTAACATGAATTATTCTCTTAAATATTGATCGAAACCAGGTGTAATTGATTGTTTCAGTGTGGTCCCACATTACTACGTGATCCAAACCAGAAAAAACCTAGGATCCGTTCAACAAGTATGTGAAGAATGCGAAAGTATGAGTCTGATGAGTGAAAATACCAGACCTAACCTAGACCTAACATGCGTTATCCTCAAAAATACTGATCGAAACCTGGTTTAATCGACTGTTTCAGTGTGGTACCACATTACTATGTGATCCAAACCTGAAAGTAACCCAGGATCTGTTCAACGAGTATGTGAAGGGTGCGAAAGTATGAGTCTGACGAGGTCAAATCCCAGACCTATCCCAGACCTAACTTGCGTTATCCTCTAAAATATTTATCAAGACCAGGTTTAATTGAATGTTTCAGTGTGGTACCACATTACTACGTGATCCAAACCAGAAAAAACCCAGGATCCGTTCAACAAGTATGTGAAGAATGCGAAAGCATGAGTCTGACGAGTGAAAATCCCAGACCTAACCTAGACCTAACATGCGTTATCCTCTAAAATATTGATGGAAACCTGGTTTAATTGACTGTTTCAGTGTTGTACTTCATTACTACGTGATGCGACCCAGAAAAAGCCCAGGATCTAGCCATCAAGTATGAGAAATATGCGAAAGAATGAGCCTGATGAGAGCAAATCCCAGACCTAACCCAGACCTAACATGCGTTATCCTCAAAAATATTGATCGAAACCTGGTTTAATCGACTGTTTCAGTGTGGTACCACATTACTATGTGATCCAAACCAGAAAATAACCCAGGATCAGTTCAACGAGTATGTGAAGTGTGCGAAAGTATGAGTCTGATCAGGTCAAATCCCAGACCTATCCCAGACTTAACTTGCTTTATCCTCTAAAATATTGATCGAAACCAGGTTTAATCGACTGTTTCAGCGTGGTATCACATTACTACGTGATACAATCCAGAAACAGCCCAGGATCTAGCCATGAAGTATGAGAAATATGCGAAAGTATGAGCCTGATGTGGGCAAATCGCAGGCCTAACCTAGACCTAACATGCGTTGTCCTCTAAAATATTGATGGAAACCAGGTTTAATGGACTGTTTCAGTGTGGCACCACTTTACTACGTGATCCAAAGCAGAAAATAACCCAGGATCTGTTCAACGAGTATGTGAACGGTGCGAAGGTATGAGTCTGATGAGGTCAAATCCCAGACCTATCCCAGACCTAACTTGCGTTATCCTCTAAAATATTGATCGAAACGAGGTTTAATCGACTGTTTCAGTGTGGTACCACATTACTACGTGATCCAAACCAGAAAAAACCCAGGATCAGTTCAACAAGTACGTGAAAAACGCGAATGTATGAGCCTGATTAGGGCGAATCCCAGACCTATCCCAGACCTAACTTGCGTTATCCTCTAAAATATTGAGCGAAACCTGGTTTAATGGACTGTTTCAGTGTGGTACCACATTACTACGTGATACAATCCAGAAACAGCCCAGGATCTAGCCATGAAGTATGAGAAATATGCGAAAGGATGAGCCTGACGAGGGCAAATCCTAGACCTAAACTAGACCTAACATGAATTATTCTCTTAAATATTGATCGAAACCAGGTGTAATTGATTGTTTCAGTGTGGTCCCACATTACTACGTGATCCAAACCAGAAAAAACCTAGGATCCGTTCGACAAGTATGTGAAGAATGCGAAAGTATGGGTCTGATGAGTGAAAATCCCAGACCTAACCTAGACCTAACATGCGTTATCCTCTAAGATATTGATCCAAACCAGGTTTAATGGACTGTTCCAGTGTGGAACCACATTACTACGTGATCCAATCCAGAAATAGCCCAGGATCTAGCCATGAAGTATGAGAAATATGCGAAAGTATGAGCCTGACGAGGGCAAATCCTAGACCTAACCCAGACCTAACATGCGTTATCCTCTAAAATATTTATCAAGACCAGGTTTAATTGATTGTTTCGGTGTGGTCCCACATTACTACGTGATCCAAACCAGAAAAAACCCAGGATCCGTTCAACAAGTATGTGAAGAATGCGAAAGTATGAGTCTGATGAGTGAAAATCCCAGGCCTGACCTAGACCTAACATGCGTTATCCTCTAAAATATTGAGCGAAACCAGGTTTAATGGACTGTTTCAGTGTGGTACCACACTACTACGGGATCCCAACCAGAAAAAACCCAGGATCTGTTCAACAAGTATGTGAAAACGCGAAAGTATGAGCTTGATGAGGGCAAATCCCAGACCTATCCCAGACCTAACTTGCGTTGTCCTCTAAAATATTGATGGAAACCAGGTTTAATTGACTGTTTCAGTGTTGTACTTCATTACTACGTGATGCAATCCAGAAAAAGCCCAGGATCTAGCCATCAAGTATGAGAAATATGCGAAAGAATGAGCCTGATGAGAGCAAATCCCAGACCTAAACTAGACCTAACATGAATTATTCTCTTAAATATTGATCGAAACCAGGTGTAATTGATTGTTTCAGTGTGGTCCCACATTACTACGTGATCCAAACCAGAAAAAACCTAGGATCCGTTCAACAAGTATGTGAAGAATGCGAAAGTATGAGTCTGATGAGTGAAAATACCAGACCTAACCTAGACCTAACATGCGTTATCCTCAAAAATACTGATCGAAACCTGGTTTAATCGACGGTTTCAGTGTGGTACCACATTACTATGTGATCCAAACCAGAAAGTAACCTAGGATCTGTTCAACGAGTATGTGAAGGGTGCGAAAGTATGAGTCTGACGAGGTCAAATCCCAGACCTATCCCAGACCTAACTTGCGTTATCCTCTAAAATATTTATCAAGACCAGGTTTAATTGAATGTTTCAGTGTGGTACCACATTACTACGTGATCCAAACCAGAAAAAACCCAGGATCCGTTCAACAAGTATGTGAAGAATGCGAAAGCATGAGTCTGACGAGTGAAAATCCCAGACCTAACCTAGACCTAACATGCGTTATCCTCTAAAATATTGATGGAAACCTGGTTTAATTGACTGTTTCAGTGTTGTACTTCATTACTACGTGATGCGACCCAGAAAAAGCCCAGGATCTAGCCATCAAGTATGAGAAATATGCGAAAGAATGAGCCTGATGAGAGCAAATCCCAGACCTAACCCAGACCTAACATGCGTTATCCTCAAAAATATTGATCGAAACCTGGTTTAATCGACTGTTTCAGTGTGGTACCACATTACTATGTGATCCAAACCAGAAAATAACCCAGGATCAGTTCAACGAGTATGTGAAGTGTGCGAAAGTATGAGTCTGATCAGGTCAAATCCCAGACCTATCCCAGACTTAACTTGCTTTATCCTCTAAAATATTGATCGAAACCAGGTTTAATCGACTGTTTCAGCGTGGTATCACATTACTACGTGATACAATCCAGAAACAGCCCAGGATCTAGCCATGAAGTATGAGAAATATGCGAAAGTATGAGCCTGATGTGGGCAAATCGCAGGCCTAACCTAGACCTAACATGCGTTGTCCTCTAAAATATTGATGGAAACCAGGTTTAATGGACTGTTTCAGTGTGGCACCACTTTACTACGTGATCCAAAGCAGAAAATAACCCAGGATCTGTTCAACGAGTATGTGAACGGTGCGAAGGTATGAGTCTGATGAGGTCAAATCCCAGACCTATCCCAGACCTAACTTGCGTTATCCTCTAAAATATTGATCGAAACGAGGTTTAATCGACTGTTTCAGTGTGGTACCACATTACTACGTGATCCAAACCAGAAAAAACCCAGGATCAGTTCAACAAGTACGTGAAAAACGCGAATGTATGAGCCTGATTAGGGCGAATCCCAGACCTATCCCAGACCTAACTTGCGTTATCCTCTAAAATATTGATGGAAACCAGGTTTAATTGACTGTTTCAGTGTTGTACTTCATTACTACGTTATGCAATCCAGAAAAAGCTCAGGATCTAGCCATCAAGTATGAGAAATATGCGAAAGAATGTGCCTGATAAGAGCAAATCCCAGACCTAACCTAGACCTAACATGCGTTATCCTCAAAAATATTCATCGAAACCTGGTTTAATCGACTGTTTCATTGTGGTACCACATTACTATGTGATCCAAACCAGAAAATATCCCAGGATCTGTTCAACGAGTATGTGAAGGGTGCGAAGGTATGAGTCTGATGAGGTCAAATCCCAGACCTATCCCAGACCTAACTTGCGTTATCCTCTAAAATATTGATCGAAACGAGGTTTAATCGACTGTTTCAGACTGGTACCACATTACTACGTGATCCAAACCAGAAAAAACCCAGGATCTGTTCAACGAGTATGTGAAGGGTGCGAAAGTATGAGTCTGACGAGGTCAAATCCCAGACCTATCCCAGACCTAACTTGCGTTATCCTCTAAAATATTTATCAAGACCAGGTTTAATTGAATGTTTCAGTGTGGTACCACATTACTACGTGATCCAAACCAGAAAAAACCCAGGATCCGTTCAACAAGTATGTGAAGAATGCGAAAGCATGAGTCTGACGAGTGAAAATCCCAGACCTAACCTAGACCTAACATGCGTTATCCTCTAAAATATTGATGGAAACCTGGTTTAATTGACTGTTTCAGTGTTGTACTTCATTACTACGTGATGCGACCCAGAAAAAGCCCAGGATCTAGCCATCAAGTATGAGAAATATGCGAAAGAATGAGCCTGATGAGAGCAAATCCCAGACCTAACCCAGACCTAACATGCGTTATCCTCAATAATATTAATCGAAACCTGGTTTAATCGACTGTTTCAGTGTGGTACCACATTACTATGTGATCCAAACCAGAAAATAACCCAGGATCAGTTCAACGAGTATGTGAAGTGTGCGAAAGTATGAGTCTGATCAGGTCAAATCCCAGACCTATCCCAGACTTAACTTGCTTTATCCTCTAAAATATTGATCGAAACCAGGTTTAATCGACTGTTTCAGCGTGGTATCACATTACTACGTGATACAATCCAGAAACAGCCCAGGATCTAGCCATGAAGTATGAGAAATATGCGAAAGTATGAGCCTGATGTGGGCAAATCGCAGGCCTAACCTAGACCTAACATGCGTTGTCCTCTAAAATATTGATGGAAACCAGGTTTAATGGACTGTTTCAGTGTGGCACCACTTTACTACGTGATCCAAAGCAGAAAATAACCCAGGATCTGTTCAACGAGTATGTGAACGGTGCGAAGGTATGAGTCTGATGAGGTCAAATCCCAGACCTATCCCAGACCTAACTTGCGTTATCCTCTAAAATATTGATCGAAACGAGGTTTAATCGACTGTTTCAGTGTGGTACCACATTACTACGTGATCCAAACCAGAAAAAACCCAGGATCAGTTCAACAACTACGTGAAAAACGCGAATGTATGAGCCTGATTAGGGCGAATCCCAGACCTATCCCAGACCTAACTTGCGTTATCCTCTAAAATATTGATGGAAACCAGGTTTAATTGACTGTTTCAGTGTTGTACTTCATTACTACGTTATGCAATCCAGAAAAAGCTCAGGATCTAGCCATCAAGTATGAGAAATATGCGAAAGAATGTGCCTGATAAGAGCAAATCCCAGACCTAACCTAGTCCTAACATGAATTATTCTCTAAAATATTGATCGAAACCAGGTTTAATTGACTGTTTCAGTGTGGTCCCACATTGCTACGTGATCCAAACCAGAAAAAACCCAGGATCCGTTCAACAAGTATGTGAAGAATGCGAAAGTATGAGTCTGATGAGTGAAAATCCCAGGCATAACCTAGACCTAACATGCGTTATCCTCAAAAATATTGATCGAAACCTGGTTTAATCGACTGTTTCATTGTGGTACCACATTACTATGTGATCCAAACCAGAAAATATCCCAGGATCTGTTCAACGAGTATGTGAAGGGTGCGAAGGTATGAGTCTGATGAGGTCAAATCCCAGACCTATCCCAGACCTAACTTGCGTTATCCTCTAAAATATTGAGCGAAACCTGGTTTAATGGACTGTTTCAGTGTGGTACCACATTACTACGTGATACAATCCAGAAACAGCCCAGGATCTAGCCATGAAGTATGAGAAATATGCGAAAGGATGAGCCTGATGAGTGCAAATCCTAGACCTAACCCAAACCTAACGTGCGTTATCCTCTAACATATTTATCAAGACCAGGTTTAATTGAATGTTTCAGTGTGGTACCACATTACTGCGTGATCCAATCCAGAAATAGCCCAGGATCTAGCCATGAAGTATGAGAAATATGCGAAAGTATGAGTCTGATGAGTGAAAATCCCAGGCCTAACCTAGACCTAACATGCGTTATCCTCAATAATATTGATCGAAACCAGGTTTAATCGACTGTTTCAGTGTGGTACCACATTACCACGTGATCCAAACCAGAAAAAAACCCAGGATCTGATCAACGAGTATGTCAACTGTGCGACAGTATGACCCCGATGAGGGCTAATCCCAGACCTATCCCAAACCTAACATGCGTTATCCTCTAAAATATAGATCGAAACCAGGTATAATTGATTGTTTTAGTGTGGTACCACTTTACTACGTGATCCAAAGCAAAAAAAATCCTCGATCAGGTCAACATGCATGTTAAAACTGCGAAAGTATGACCCTGATGAGGGCAAATCACAGACCTAACCCAGACCTAACATGCGTTATCCTCTAAAATATTTATCAAGACCAGGTTTAATTTAATGTTTCAGTGTGGTACCACATTACTACGTGATCCAAACCAGAAAAAACCCTGGATCTGTTCAACAAGTATGTGAAAAACGCGAATGTATGAGCCTGATTAGGGCGAATCCCAGACCTATCCCAGACCTAACTTGCGTTATCCTCTAAAATATTGAGCGAAACCTGGTTTAATCGACTGTTTCAGTGTGGCACCACATTACTATGTGATCCAAACCAGAAAATAACCCAGGATCTGTTCAACAAGTATGTGAAATATGCGAAAGTATGAGCCCGATGAGGGCAAATCCTAGACCTAACCCAGACCTAACATGCGTTATTCTCTAAAGTATTTATCAAGACCAGGTTTAATTGAATGTTTCAGTGTGGTACCACATTACTGCGTGATCCAATCCAGAAATAGCTGAGGATCTAGCCATGAAGTATGAGAAATATGCGAAAGTATGACCCTGATGAGGGCAAATCACAGACCTAACCCAGACCTAACATGCGTTATCCTCTAAAATATTTATCAAGACCAGGTTTAATTTAATGTTTCAGTGTGGTACCACATTACTACGTGATCCAAACCAGACAAAAACCCTGGATCTGTTCAACAAGTATGTGAAAAACGCGAAACTGTGAGCCTGAAGAGGGCAAATCTTAGACCTAACCTTGACCTAACATGCGTTATCCTCTAAACTATTTATCCAGACCGGGTTTCATTGAATGTTTCAGTGTGGTACCACTTTACTACGTGATCCAATCCAGAAATAGCCCAGGATCTAGCCATGAAGTATGAGAAATATGCGAAAGTATGAGCCCGATGAGGGCAAATCCTAGACCTAACCCAGACCTAACATGCGTTATTCTCTAAAGTATTTATCAAGACCAGGTTTAATTGAATGTTTCAGTGTGGTACCACATTACTACGTGATCCAAACCAGAAACAACCCAGG
This sequence comes from Colletes latitarsis, assembly GCF_051014445.1. NCBI lineage: Eukaryota > Metazoa > Arthropoda > Insecta > Hymenoptera > Colletidae > Colletes > Colletes latitarsis. Next base: position 29,366,610 of record NW_027488366.1, on the reverse strand, counting down.
ATCTGTTCAACAACTATGTGAAAAACGCGAAACTGTGAGCCTGATGAGGGCAAATCTTAGACCTAACCTTGACCTAACATGCGATATCCTCTAAACTATTTATCCAGACCAGGTTTCATTGATTGTTTCAGTGTGGTACCACTTTACTACGTGATCCAATCCAGAAATAGCCCTGGATCTAGCCATGAAGTATGAGAAATATGCGAAAGTAAGAGCCTGATGAGGGCAAATCCTAGACCTATCCCAGACCTAACTTGCGTTATCCTCTAAACTATTTATCCAGACCAGGTTTCATTGATTGTTTCAGTGTGGTACCACTTTACTACGTGATCCAATCCAGAAATAGCCCTGGATCTAGCCATGAAGTATGAGAAATATGCGAAAGTAAGAGCCTGATGAGGGCAAATCCTAGACCTATCCCAGACCTAACTTGCGTTATCCTCTAAAATATTGATCGAAATCAGGTTTAATTGACTGTTTCAGCGTGGTACCACATTACTACGTGATACAATCCAGAAACAGCCCAGGATCTAGCCATGAAGTATGAGCAATATGCGAAAGTATGAGCCTGATGAGGGCAAATCCTAGACCTAACCCAGACCTAACATGCGTTATCCTCTAAAATATTTATCAAGACCAGGTTTAATTGATTGTTTCAGTGTGGTCCCACATTACTACGTGATCCAAACCAGAAAAAACCCAGGGTCCGTTCAACAAGTATGTGAAGAATGCGAAAGTATGAGTCTGATGAGTGAAAATCCCAGGCCTAACCTAGACCTAACATGCGTTATCCTCAATAATATTGATCGAAACCAGGTTTAATCGACTGTTTCAGTGTGGTACCACATTACTACGTGATCCAAACCAGAAAAAAACCCAGGATCTGATCAACGAGTATGTCAAGTGTGCGACAGTATGACCCTGATGAGGGCTAATCCCAGACCTATCCCAGACCTAACATGCGTTATCCTCTAAAATATTGATCGAAACCAGGTTTAATTGACTGTTTTAGTGTGGTACCACTTTACTACGTGAACCAAAGCACAAAAAACCCTCGATCAGGTCAACATGCATGTTAAAACTGCGAAAGTATGACCCTGATGAGGGCAAATCACAGACCTAACCCAGACCTAACATGCGTTATCCTCTAAAATATTTATCAAGACCAGGTTTAATTTAATGTTCCAGTGTGGTACCACATTACTACGTGATCCAAACCAGAAAAAACCCTGGATCTGTTCAACAAGTATGTGAAAAACGCGAAACTGTGAGCCTGATGAGGGCAAATCTTAGACCTAACCTTGACCTAACATGCGTTATCCTCCAAAATATTTATCCAGACCAGGTTTCATTGAATGTTTCAGTGTGGTACCACTTTACTACGTGATCCAATCCAGAAATAGCCCAGGATCTAGCCATGAAGTATGAGAAATATGCGAAAGTATGAGCCCGATGAGGGCAAATCCTAGACCTAACCCAGTCCTAACATGCGTTATTCTCTAAAATATTTATCAAGACCAGGTTTAATTGAATGTTTCAGTGTGGTACCACATTACTACGTGATCCAAACCAGAAAAAACCGAGGATCCGTACAACAAGTATGTGAAGAATGCGAAAGTATGAGTCTGATCAGTGAAAATCTCAGGCCTTACCTAGACCTAACTTGCGTTGTCTTCTAAAATATTGATGGAAACATGGTTTCATTGACTGTTTCAGTGTGGTACTACATTACTACGTGATGCAATCTAGAAAAAGCCCAGGATCTAGCCATCTAGTATAAGAAATATGCGAAAGAATGAGCCTGATGACAACAAATCCCAGACCTAACCTAGACCTAACATGCGGTATCCTCTAAAATATTGAGCGAAACCAGGTTCAATGAACTGTTTCAGTGTGGTACCACATTACTACGTGATCCAAACCAGAAAAAGCCCAGGATCTGTTCAACAAGTATGTGAAAAACGCGAAACTGTGAGCCTGATGAGGGCAAATCTTAGACCTAACCTTGACCTAACATGCGTTATCCTCTAAAATATTTATCCAGACCAGCTTTCATTGAATGTTTCAGTGTGGTACCACTTTACTACGTGATCCAATCCAGAAATAGCCCAGGATCTAGCCATGAAGTATGAGAAATATGCGAAAGTAAGAGCCTGATGAGGGCAAATCCTAGACCTATCCCAGACCTAACTTGCGTTATCCTCTAAAATATTGATCGAAATCAGGTTTAATTGACTGTTTCAGCGTGGTACCACATTACTATGTGATCCAAACCAGAAAATAACCCAGGATCTGTTCAACGAGTATGTGAAGTGTGCGAAAGTATGAGTCTGATGAGGGCAAATCCCAGACCTATCCCAGACCTAACATGCGTTATCCTCTAAAATATTTATCAAGACCAGGTTTAATTGATTGTTTCAGTGTGGACCCACATTACTATGTGATCCAAACCAGAAAAAACCCAGGATCCGTTCAACAAGTATGTGAAGAATGCGAAAGTATGAGTCTGATGAGTGAAAATCCCAGGCCTAACCTAGACCTAACATGCGTTATCCTCAAAAATATTGATCGAAACCTGGTTTAATCGACTGTTTCAGTGTGGTACCACATTACTATGTGATCCAAACCAGAAAATAACCCAGGATCTGTTCAACGAGTATGTGAAGTGTGCGAAAGTATGAGTCTGATGAGGGCAAATCCCAGACCTATCCCAGACCTAACATGCGTTATCCTCTAAAATATTTATCAAGACCAGGTTTAATTGATTGTTTCAGTGTGGACCCACATTACTATGTGATCCAAACCAGAAAAAACCCAGGATCCGTTCAACAAGTATGTGAAGAATGCGAAAGTATGAGTCTGATGAGTGAAAATCCCAGGCCTAACCTAGACCTAACATGCGTTATCCTCAAAAATATTGATCGAAACCTGGTTTAATCGACTGTTTCAGTGTGGTACCACATTACTATGTGATCCAAACCAGAAAATAACCCAGGATCCGTTCAACAAGTATGTGAAGAATGCGAAAGTATGATTCTGATGAGTGAAAAAACCAGGCCTGACCTAGACCTAACATGCGTTATCCTCTAAAATATTGAGCGAAACCAGGTTTAATGGACTGTTTCAGTGTGGTACCACACTACTACGGGATCCAAACCAGAAAAAACCCAGGATCTGTTCAACAAGTATGTGAAGAATGCGAAAGTATGATACTGATGAGTGAAAAAACCAGGCCTGACCTAGACCTAACATGCGTTATCCTCTAAAATATTGAGCGAAACCAGGTTTAATGGACTGTTTCAGTGTGGTACCACACTACTACGTGATGCAATCCAGAAAAAGCTCAGGATCTAGCCATCAAGTATGAGAAATATGCGAAAGAATGAGCCTGATGAGAGCAAATCCCAGACCTATCCCAGACCTAACTTGCGTTATCCTCCAAAATATTGATCGAAACCAGGTTTAATTGACTGTTTTAGTGTGGTACCACATTACTACGTGATCCAAACCAGAAAAAACCCGGGATCTGTTCAACAAGTATGTGAAAAACGCGAAACTGTGAGCCTGATGAGGGCAAATCTTAGACCTAACCCAGACCTAAGATGCGTTATCCTCTAAAATATTTATCCAGACCAGGTTTCATTGAATGTTTCAGTGTGGTACCACTTTACTACGTGATCCGATCCAGAAATAGCCCAGGATCTAGCCATGAAGTATGAGAAATATGCGATAGTAAGAGCCTGATGAGGGCAAATCCTAGACCTATCCCAGACCTAACTTGCGTTATCCTCTAAAGTATTGTTCGAAACCAGGTTTAATTGACTGTTTTAGTTTGGTACCACATTACTACGTGATCCAAACCAGAAAAAACCCAGGATCTGTTCAACAAGTATGTGAAAAACGCGAAACCGTGAGCCTGATGAGGGCAAATCCTAGACGTAACCCAGACCTAACATGCGTTATCCTCTAAAATATTTATCAAGACCAGGTTTAATAGAATGTTTCAGTGTGGTACCACATTACTACGTGATCCAAACCAGAAAAAACCCAGGATCCGATCAACAAGTATGTGAAGAATGCGAATGTATGAGTCTGATCAATGAAAATCTCAGGCCTTACCTAGACCTAACTTGCGTTGCCCTCTAAAATATTGATGGAAACCAGGTTTCGTTGACTGTTTCAGTGTGGTACTACGTTACTACGTGATGCAATCCAGAAAAAGCACAGGATCTAGCCATCAAGTATGAGACATATGCGAAAGAATGAGCCTGATGAGAGCAAATCCCAGACCTAACCTAGACCTAACATGTGTTATCCTCTAAAATATTGAGCGAAACCAGGTTTAATGGACGGTTTCAGTGTGGTACCACACTACTTCGTGATCCAAACCAGAAAAAACCCAGGATCTGTTCAACAAGTATATGAAAAACGCGAAACTGTGAGCCTGATGAGGGCAAATCTTAGACCTATCCCAGACCAAAGATGCGTTGTCCTCCAAAATATTTATCCAGACCAGGTTTCATTGAATGTTTCAGTGTGGTACCACCTTACTACGTGATCCAATCCAGAAATAGCCCAGGATCTAGCCATGAAGTATGAGAAATATGCGAAAGTATGAGCCTGATGAGGGCAAATCCTAGACCTAACCCAGACCTAACATGCGTTATCCTCTAAAATATTGATCGAAACCAGGTTTAATTGACTGTTTCAGTGTGGTACCACATTACTACGTGATCCAATCCAGAAATAGCCCAGGATCTAGCCATGAAGTATGAGAAATATGCGAAAGTATGAGCCTGATGAGGGCAAATCCTAGACCTATCCCAGACCTAACTTGCGTTATCCTCCAAAATATTGAGCGAAACCAGGTTTAATGGACTGTTTCAGTGTGGTACCACACTACTACGGGATCCAAACCAGAAAAAACCCAGGATCCGTTCAACAAGTATGTGAAGAATGCGATAGTATGAGTCTGATGAGTGAAAATCCCAGGCCTAATCTAGACCTAACATGCGTTATCCTCAAAAATATTGATCGAAACCTGGTTTAATCGACTGTTTCAGTGTGGTACCACATTACTACGTGATCCAAACCAGATAAAACCCAGGATCCGTTCAACAAGTATGTGAAGAATGCGAAAGTATGATTCTGATGAGTGAAAAAACCAGGCCTGACCTAGACCTAACATGCGTTATCCTCTAAAATATTGAGCGAAACCAGGTTTAATGGACTGTTTCAGTGTGGTACCACACTAGTACGGGATCCAAACCAGAAAAAACCCAGGATCTGTTCAACAAGTATGTGAAAAACGCGACAGTATGAGCCTGATGAGGGCAAATCCCAGACCTATCCCAGACCTAACTTGCGTTGTCCTCTAAAATATTGATGGAAGCCAGGTTTAATTGACTGTTTCAGTGCTGTACTTCATTACTACGTGATGCAATCCAGAAAAAGCTCAGGATCTAGCCATCAAGTATGAGACATATGCGAAAGAATGAGCCTGATGAGAGCAAATCCCAGACCTAACCTAGACCTAACATGTGTTATCCTCTAAAATATTGAGCGAAACCAGGTTTAATGGACGGTTTCAGTGTGGTACCACACTACTTCGTGATCCAATCCAGAAATAGCCCAGGATCTAGCCATGAAGTATGAGAAATATGCGAAAGTATGTGTCTGATGAGGTCAAATCCCAGACCAATCCCAGACTTAACTTGCGTTTTCCTCTAAAATATTGATCGAAACCAGGTTTAATGGACTGTTTCAGTGTGGTACCACATTACTACGTGATACAAACCAGAAAAAACCCAGGATCCGTTCAACAAGTATGTGAAGAATGCGAAAGTATGAGTCTGATGAGTGAAAATCCCAGGCCTAACCTAGACCTAACATGCGTTATCCTCAAAAATATTGATCGAAACCTGGTTTAATCGACTGTTTCAGTTTGGTACCACATTACTATGTTATCCAAACCAGAAAATAACCCAGGATCTGTTCAACGAGTATGTGAAGTGTGCGTAAGTATGAGTCTGATGAGGGCAAATCCCACACCTATCCCAGACCTAACTTGCGTTATCCTCTAAAATATTGATCGAAACCAGGTTTAATTGACAGTTTCAGTGTGGTCCCACATTACTACGTGATGCAAACCAGAAAAAACCCAGGATCTGTTCAACAAGTATGTGAAAAACGCGACAGTATGAGCCTGATGAGGGCAAATCCCAGACCTATCCCAGACCTAACTTGCGTTATCCTCTAAAATATTGATCGATACCAGGTTTAATTGACTGTTTCAGTGTGGTACCACATTACTACGTGATCCAATCCAGAAATAGCCCAGGATCTAGCCATGAAGTATGAGAAATGTGCGAAAGTATGAGTCTGATGTGGGCAAATCTTAGACCTAACCCAGACCTAAGATGCGTTATCCTCTAAAATATTTATCCAGACCAGGTTTCATTGAATGTTTCAGTGTGGTACCACTTTACTACGTGATCCAATCCAGAAATAGCCCAGGATCTAGCCATGAAGTATGAGAAATATGCGATAGTAAGAGCCTGATGAGGGCAAATCCTAGACCTATCCCAGACCTAACTTGCGTTATCCTCCAAAATATTGAGCGAAACCAGGTTTAATGGACTGTTTCAGTGTGGTACCACACTACTACGGGATCCAAACCAGAAAAAACCCAGGATCCGTTCAACAAGTATGTGAAGAATGCGATAGTATGAGTCTGATGAGTGAAAATCCCAGGCCTAATCTAGACCTAACATGCGTTATCCTCAAAAATATTGATCGAAACCTGGTTTAATCGACTGTTTCTGTGTGGTACCACATTACTACGTGATCCAAACCAGAAAAAACCCAGGATCCGTTCAACAAGTATGTGAAGAATGCGAAAGTATGATTCTGATGAGTGAAAAAACCAGGCCTGACCTAGACCTAACATGCGTTATCCTCTAAAATATTGAGCGAAACCAGGTTTAATGGACTGTTTCAGTGTGGTACCACACTAGTACGGGATCCAAACCAGAAAAAACCCAGGATCTGTTCAACAAGTATGTGAAAAACGCGACAGTATGAGCCTGATGAGGGCAAATCCCAGACCTATCCCAGACCTAACTTGCGTTGTCCTCTAAAATATTGATGGAAGCCAGGTTTAATTGACTGTTTCAGTGCTGTACTTCATTACTACGTGATGCAATCCAGAAAAAGCTCAGGATCTAGCCATCAAGTATGAGACATATGCGAAAGAATGAGCCTGATGAGAGCAAATCCCAGACCTAACCTAGACCTAACATGTGTTATCCTCTAAAATATTGAGCGAAACCAGGTTTAATGGACGGTTTCAGTGTGGTACCACACTACTTCGTGATCCAAACCAGAAAAAACCCAGGATCTGTTCAACAAGTATATGAAAAACGCGAAACTGTGAGCCTGATGAGGGCAAATCTTAGACCTATCCCAGACCAAAGATGCGTTGTCCTCTAAAATATTTATCCAGACCAGGTTTCATTGAATGTTTCAGTGTGGTACCACTTTACTACGTGATCCAATTCAGAAAATAACCCAGGATCTGTTCAACGAGTATGTGAAGTGTGCGAAAGTATGAGTCTGATGAGGTCAAATCCCAGACCAATCCCAGACTTAACTTGCGTTATCCTCTAAAATATTGATCGAAACCAGGTTTAATCGACTGTTTCAGTGTGGTACCACATTACTACGTGATCCAAACGAGAAAAAACCCAGGATCAGTTCAACAAGTATAAGAAGAATGCGAAAGTATGAGTCTGATGAGTGAAAATCCCAGGGCTAACCTAGACCTAACATGCGTTATCCTCTAAAATATTGATCCAAACCAGGTTTAATGGACTGTTTCAGTGTGGTACCACATTACTACGTGATACAAACCAGAAAAAACCCAGGATCCGTTCAACAAGTATGTGAGGAATGCGAATGTATGAGTCTGATGAGTGAAAATCCCAGGCCTTACCTAGACATAACTTTTTTTTTTTTTTTTTTTTTTTTTTTTTTTGTCGTGGGGAAAATCTTCGAAAGACTCCCTCCCACCTCCTTGGGGAGAGATGGGAGGGGTGTGTGGGATTCCCCGCGCCCGTACAACGACAGGCGCGGGACCTACCCACTAAAAACCCCACGGTGACCCTTCGGCACGCTTTGGGAGGATACCGGGAATCGCTCGAAGCATTCTTCCGGTATCCTCCCCGTGCCCGCGCTTTCGCGCCCATCCCCCGGGGGGACAATCGGTCCCCCCAGTAGACACACTGCCTCATAGCGGCGGGACGGGGCCACTCCATCCCGCCGCTATCCGTCCCGGGGCCGCGTTTAGTGGCGGCTGCGAGCCCCAACTCGCAACCACCCGCGACCCCGTTTCCATCCCTCGGCGGCCGGGCGTTCATGGCCGCACCAGACCGCCGAGGGTGCCTCCCCTTGCGTCGGACCGGTAGGGGAAGGCACTCCTACCCCCAACCGGTCCGACCCGGCGCCGCCTGGCGGGAGGACGGTCCCCTCAGGACCCCCCTCCCAGCCTAGGTCAGCGCGCCGCTGAACCTCGCGCTCCCTCCCCGCGGCCTCCTTCTGCAACATTACGTTCTCGCAGAAGGAGGCCACGGCCCTCCACTTCTCCTCGCTGCCGAGCATGGCGCGCACCACGCCCGGCAGCGAGACATCCCGCCCGACGACGCCGACCAGGACACGGCGCTCCCCCTCCCACGCGGGGCATACCTCCAGGGTATGATCCGCCGTGTCCTCCTCAGCGTCGCAGTGGCAGCAACGCGCCGTCGGCTCCTTCCCTATCCGGCACAGGTATCTTCCGAAGCTGCCATGCCCGGAAAACACCTGTGCCAGCCGGTAGGTGAGGCTGCCATGGCCTCTGTCCAGCCACTCCTTCAGGAGTGGCCGAACAGCCCCGACAGTCCGATGCCCCGCGGTTGGCAGAGCCAGCCGCTCCTGCCACGCGAGCAACACGGACTGCCGGGCCTGGCGCTTCAAATCGCCCCAAGCAGGCTCCTGCCCGCCCGGGACCGCCCCCACCCCCGCGCGACGGTCGACGCGGCGCCGGTACATCACCGCGTGCGACCGCGCGAGCAAGTCCATGGGCGGCATCCCCGCTAGAACCGTCGCCGCCCCATGTGACATGGTCCGATACCCGCGGACGACCCTGAGCGCCATGCGCCTCTGCACCCGACGCAGCATAGTCATGCTGCGCCGGGAGGCAGCCAGGTCGTCCGCCCAGACGGGGGCCCCGTATAGGGCCACCGACTGGACCATTGCCACATAGAGGCGACGAACTCGGCCGGCCGGGCCCCCCAGGTTGGGCAGGATCCGGCCCAGAGCCGCAACCATCCTTTCCAACCGGGGGACCAGGCAGCGGAAATGCTTCTCGAAACGCCAGTGGCTATCGAGGATCAGCCCTAGATACCTGATCTGGGGCTTCACCTCGATGTCAGCCCCACCCACCCGAATCAGAGGGGGTGGCGGATCCTGCCGAGGTGAATGAAACGCAATCACCTCGGTCTTATGGACCGCCACCGTCATCCCCATCCCCCTGATCCGGTCGACGACGCGTTGCGACCCCTCCTCCGCGCGACGCATGGCCCTCCCCCAGTGCGCCCCGACGGCCAGCACCAGTGTGTCATCCGCATAACACACCGTGCTGACGCCGTCGGGGAGGCCGGCCCGCAACACCGAGTCGTACGCGATGTTCCACAGGAGTGGCCCGAGGACCGACCCCTGCGGAACACCGCAGTACACCTCCCTCCGCATATCACCATCCCGGCCCGGATACTCGATCCACCTGCCGCGGAGATAATCCCCGACGCCCTGAGACAAGGGGGGACTCGATGATATTCGAGTCCCCTCCTTATCTCTTCCCAGGGGAGGGTGTTAAAGGCATTGGCAATATCCAAGGATATTGCCAATGCCACCCCTCCCCGGGAGACGGCCGCCTCCGAGAGGGCCCTCACACGACCTATCGCGTCGATAGTCGATCGGCCCCCCCGGAAACCGAACTGGCAGTCGGCCAGACCGGGATCACCCCGCGACAGGTGCTCGACGAGGCGGGCAGCAATCACACGCTCGAAGAGCTTGCCCACCTCGTCGAGGAGACAAATGGGCCGGTATGCGGAGGGAGACTCCGCGGGCCGACCCTCCTTCCGGAGGAGGACCATCCTCGCCACCTTCCAACTGGGGGGGAATCGCCCGTCCCACAGGCAGCGGTCGAACAACCGCCTGAGGTCGGCCCCAAGGACGCCCTGGGTCAAGACCCAAACCCGGCCGGGCACACCATCCGGACCCGGGGCCGTGTTACGAACCCCGAGCCGTCTGATGGCCGCTGCCAGCTCCTCCTGCGTGACCCCCAGCTCGGCCGTCCACTCCACTGGGACAGCCGCCGCCGCCGGAGGACGCGGTCCCCTCTCCCCAATTGGGAAGAGTGTATTGACCACGTCCTCCAGCAGCCGGGGGTCAAGACCCTCGGTGACGGGGGGCGCCCACGGGCGGAGCTTATTCAGCACCACCTTATATGGGCGCCCCCATGGATCGTCATCAAGGGTCTGGAGGAGCTCCTTCCATGCCTGGGTCTTGGCCCGTTTGATGGCGACCTGCAGAGCAACCCGCGCCACGCGGTATGCTCCATACAGGTCATCAGCTGCCCTCGCTCGCGCCACGCCGTCGCCTGTACGTTGACGACGGCGCGCGCGGGTGTACTGGCGTCGGGCGCGGACAGTCGCGACTCGCAACTCCGCGATCGCGTCCGACCACCAGTACACCGCCCGGCGAGGAGAAGCCCGCCCGACCCAAGGCATCGCCGCGTCGCAAATACCCGCGACCAATGCTCCGAGCCGGGCGACCTCCTCCTCTATGCTCGGCAACTCGGCCGCTCCCTGCGGCCAAGTTGCAGCGAGGGCAGCTGCCATCAGGGCGTCCTTGTCCAGGCGCCGAAGCGCCCAGCGGCGTGGTGGGGTGCCACGCAGGCGGCCGTGTCGGGATGCACTCGCGGCGGCAGAGACCTCCATCCGGATGTACCGGTGATCGGAGAGTGTCTCTGCCCCCGCGACCACGTGCCAACCCGACACCATGCGCACGGCGTTGGGGGTCGCGAATCCAACATCCACGATGGACCCCCCATATCGCCGCACGCATGTGTTCTCAGACCCCCGGTTCAATACCCGGAGGTCGAGCCCCGCCGCCCAATCGCCCAGGATCCCGCCGCGAACGGAGGTCCTGGGGGATCCCCAAGCCACCGACTTGGCATTAAAATCCCCCAGGACCAGCACCGGCCGGGCCGCGTAGCGCTGCACGCATGCCGCGACCTCGGCCAAGTACAGCTCGAACGCAGCGTGACCGCTACGGGGCGAAATGTAGCACCCCACCACAGCGACTCCCCCCCAGTCCACGGCGACGAATCCCCGACCGCGCTCCAACAAGGAGAACGGTGGGGACCCGTCGCCCCCTCCCCATACCGTCGCCACCAAGCCGTCCGCGTCGCCCACCCAATGAGGGTGATCAGGGACGCGGTACGGCTCGGCGGCGACCGCCAGGCCAACCCCCCACTCCGCGAGGACTTGGGACATCAAGTCCTGTGCCGCGCGGCAGTGGTTGAGGTTGGCCTGGAGGAGGAGGCGGGGCGGCATTAATTAATGGCCGCGCCAGCCTCCTCCCGGCCGTCCGTCCCCGTAGCACCGTCCACCTCCATGGAGGACGATGCCACCGCCCTCGGCACCGGAGCCGGTGCAGCCCGCCTCTTCCTCTCCTTCCGGGAGGGGGGGGAGCACTTCTTGCTCCCCACCCTGTGATCGGCTGGCCTCCCCATGTCCGCACACAGCGGGCAGTGGGGGGCCGCCGAGCACTGGCTCGCACGGTGCTCTTTGGCACCGCAGCGGTAACACTGACCGCTGCGGTCCACCGGCGAGGTGCACCACTGCCTCACGTGCCCCAATTCGAGGCAGCGGTGACACTGGAGCGGGCGCGGCGCGAGGATTTCCACTCGCGCCGAAACCCATCCCACCAACACCCTCCCGGATTCCGCCACCTTACGGGTGGCGGAGAGGGGGCACCGGGCCCACACCGACCCGAGGCCGGAGGGCGACCTGCGGATCTCTCCGATCCGCAGGTCCTCCACAGGACAGTCCCCCGCCCTCGCAAGGGCACGGGACACATCCTGTGCGCTGACCGAGTCGTCCAGCCCACAAACGCGCATCTCCGTGCGCTTCGTGGGCCGGGCGACCCGGACACCTCGCTCGCCCAGCTGCTCCCGGAGCCTCTGGGCGAGACGATCCGCCTTCGCGCCGCCTTCTGCACCGGGGATCTCCAGCAAGAGACCCCCGGTCACGGCCCTCTTCGCCCTCACGGAGGCGATGCCCAGCTCTTCCAGGGAGATATTCTCCCTGGCGAGCCGCATCGCCTCCGCGAGGGTCAGGTCGCCCCCCTGCGCAACGGTCAGCGCCACCGCTGCCGTTTTTGGGGGACGACCTGGTCGTGCCTTCCCGACCTTCGCGGCCTTTACCTTGGCCGCCGGCGGCGGAGGCGGAGGCTGCGGTTGCGAGGCCTTCCTCGCCGCCCGCTTCGCCTTCCGCCCCACCACCTCACTCCACGCCACCCCCCCTTGGGAGGGTGCTGTGGAGGACGCGACCACCGCGACCACGGGTACACCACCCCCCTTGAGGGTCGCGACCCGGGGCCCTGGTGCCGCAACGCTGGGCGGAGCCTTCACTCCGCCCTTCTTTGCCTTCCCCGACTGTACCGGAACAGGTCGGGGAGGCACCGCCTTCCTGCTGACCGCTCTTCCAGCGAGGAGCTCCTCCCGGAAGGTGGCCAGCTTGCCATCAATCATGTCCCCAATCCTCCTCAGAAGATCGTCTTCTGAGGAGGACGGGGACTTCTTCACGGGCGGAGTGCGGGTGGAGGGGCCCGCGGTGCCCCGCACCACTGCCGCCGCACCCCGTTTATTTACCTCCGCCGAGGGACGCGGCGGTGGAGGAGGAGGGAGGATGGGAGGGAGGGCCGCGCTGTTCCACAGCGCCTCTGCCCTCCTCCTCCCCTGTCGCTCCTCCTCCAACAGGAGCTGCAGACGGGCGTTCCGCCCTCTGAGCTCCCGCGCCGCCTCCCTCATTTCCTCCGCCGCGGCCTTCAGGGCCTCCGCGCCACCGCTTTTCTGCCCCTTAAAGGCGCAGGCAGCGGCGACTTTCTCCACCCGCCTCAGGGACGAGGAGATCCTCCCCGATATCTCCTCGGTCACCTCGTCCCTGAGGCAACTCAGCCTCACCGACGGGCTCATCGCCCCGCCCACCTCGACGACGGCCTGCCCCGTCCTCTTCCTCTTAGAGCCTATGTGGCTCGTGCTGGAGGAGAAGGACGAGACCGACGCCGTCTCGTCGTCCTCCTCCACCCTCCACGAAGCCGGACCTGGCGCTGAGTGGGGCGCGAGCGCCGCCACCCTAACCCCAACCCCGTCTCCGTCCTCCCCAACCGACAAAACCCGCCCCATCCCCATTTTATTTTCTGTGTCCATAATAGTCCCACGAGATGGTCGGAAATAAAGGTCCACCCGGGCAGAGCCGCCTTACCCGGGTAAGCCTAATACTCCGGGGGTTCGGCAGGTTCCCCGGAGGTGGTCGCTTGGGATTGGGCCCTCTCCCCCAACCATGCATCCCATCGCCGCGCACCATAGCTTAGGATTGGAGGGCGATTTTATAGAGTCGCCATACTCGTGGCCCAGGCGGTTAAGCCAAGACCCCCGTTCCTCCTGCCGTCACGTACCATTCACAAAACCAATAGGGAATTGTGAATGGGTCCTTGTGACGACCAACAGGAGGCTTACGGTGTGTGTATGACTCGGGTACCCCGGGTTCGTTAAGCCCGTACTGCAGCTGAAAGGCTGGCAGCCATCCCAGACCTAACTTGCGTTATCCTCTAAAATATTGATCGAAACCAGGTTTAATCGACTGTTTCAGTGTGGTCCCACATTACTACGTGATCCAATCCAGAAAAAGCCCAGGATCTAGCCATCAGGTATGAGAAATATGCGAAAGTATGAGTCTGATTAGGGCAAATCCTAGACCTATCCCAGACCTAACTTGCGTTATCCTCTAAAATATTGATCGAAACCAGGTTTAATCGACTGTTTCAGTGTGGTACCACATTACTATGTGATCCAAACCAGAAAATAACCCAGGATGTGTTCAAGGAGTATGTGAAGTGTGCGAAAGTATGAGTCTGATGAGGTCAAATCCCAGACCTATCCCAGACCTAACATGCGCTATCCTCTAAAATATTTATCAAGACCAGGTTTAATTGATTGTTTCAGTGTGGTCCCACATTACTACGTGATCCAATCCAGAAAAAGCCCAGGATCTAGCCATCAAGTATGAGTAATATGCGAAAGAATGAGCCTGATGAGAGTAAATCCCGGACCTAACCTAGACCTAACATGAATTATTCTCTAAAATATTGATCGAAACCAGGTTTAATTGACCGATTCAGTGTGGTACCACATTACTACGTGATTCAAACCAGAAAAAACCCAGGATCAGTCCAACAAGAATGTGAAGAATGCGAATGTATGAGCTTGATGAGGGCAAATCCCAGACCTATCCCAGACCTAACTTGCGTTATCCTCTAAAATATTGATCGAAACCAGGTTTAATTGACCGTTTCAGTGTGGTACCACATTACTACGTGATCCAAACCAGAAAAAACCCAGGATCTGTTCAACGAGTATGTGAAGTGTGCGAAAGTATGAGTCTGATGAGGTCAAATCCCAGACCTACCCCAGACCTAACTTGCGTTATCCTCTAAAATATTGATCGAAACCAGGTTTAATCGACTGTTTCAGTGTGGTACCACATTACTACGTGATCGAAACCAGTAAAAACCCAGGATCAGTTCAACAAGTACGTGAAAAACGCGAAAGTATGAGCCTGATTAGGGCGAATCCCAGACCTATCCCAGACCTAACTTGCGTTATCCTCTAAAATATTGAGCGAAACCAGGATTAATTGACTGTTTCAGCGTGGTATCATATTACTACGTGATACAATCCAGAAACAGCCCAGGATCTAGCCATGAAGTATGAGAAATATGCGAAAGAATGAGCCTGATGAGAGCAAATCCCAGACCTAACCTTGACCTAACATGAATTATTCTCTAAAATATTGATAGAAACCAGGTATAATTGACCGTTTCAGTGTGGTACCACATTACTACGTGATCCAAACCAGAAGAAACCCAGGATCCGTTCAACAAGTATGTGAAAAATGCGAAAGTATGAGTCCGATCAGTGAAATCTCAGGCCTTCCCTAGACCTAACATGCGTTGTCCTCAAAAATATTGATGGAAACCAGGTTTCATTGACTGTTTCAGTGTGGTACTACATTACTACGTGATGCAATCCAGAAAAAGCCCAGGATCTAGCCATCAAGTATGAGAAATATGCGAAAGAATGAGCCTGATGAGAGCAAATCCCAGACCTAACCTAGACCTAACATGCGTTATCCTCTAAAATATTGAGCGAAACCAGGTTTAATTGACTGTTTCAGCGTGGTACCACATTACTACGTGATACAATCCAGAAACAGCCCAGGATCTAGCCATGAAGTATGAGAAATATGTGAAAGAATGAGCCTGATGAGAGCATATCCCAGACCTAACCTTGACCTAACATGAATTATTCTGTAAAATATTGATCGAAACCAGGTTTAATTGACCGTTTCAGTGTGGTACCACATTACTACGTGATCCACACCAGAAAAAACCCAGGATCCGTTCAACAAGTATGTGAAAAATGCGAAAGTATGAGTCCGATCAGTGAAAATCTCAGGCCTTACCTAGACCTAACATGCGTTGTCCTCTAAAATATTGATGGAAACCAGGTTTAATCGACTGTTTCAGTGTGGTACCACATTACTACGTGATCGAAACCAGAAAAAACCCAGGATCAGTTCAACAAGTACGTGAAAAACGCGAAAGTATGAGCCTCATTAGGGCGAATCCCAGACCTATCCCAGACCTAACTTGCGTTATCCTCTAAAATATTGAGCGAAACCAGGTTTAATTGACTGTTTCAGCGTGGTATCGCATTACTACGTGATACAATCCAGAAACAGCCCAGGATCTAGCCATGAAGTATGAGAAATATGCGAAAGAATGAGCCTGATGAGAGCAAATCCCAGGCCTAACCTAGACCTAACATGCGTTATCCTCTAAAATATTGATCGAAACCAGGTTTAATTGACTGTTTCAGTGTGGTACCACATTACTACGTGATCCAAACCAGAAAAAACCCAGGATCCGTTCAACAAGTATGTGAAGAATGCGAAAGTATGAGTCTGATGAGTGAGAATCCCAGGGCTAACATAGACCTAACATGCGTTATCCTCTAAAATATTGATCGAAACCAGGTTTAATCGACTGTTTCAGTGTGGTACCACATTACTACGTGATCCAAACCAGAAAAAACCCAGGATCAGTTCAACAAGTATGTGAAGAATGCGAAAGTATGAGTCTGATGAGTGAAATTCCCAGGGCTAACCTAGACCTAACATGCGTTATCCTCTAAAATATTGATCGAAACCAGGTTTAATTGACCGTTTCAGTGTGGTACCACATTACTACGTGATCCAAATCAGAAAAAACCCAGGATCTGTTCAACGAGTATGTGAAGTGTGCGAAAGAATGAGCCTGATGAGAGCAAATCCCAGACCTAACCTAGACCTCATATGCGTTATCCTCTAAAATATTGATGGAAACCAGGTTTCATTGACTGTTTCAGTGTGGTACCTCATTACTACGTGATCCAAACCAGAAAAAACCCAGGATCTGTTCAACAAGTATGTGAAAAACGCGAAACTGTGAGCCTGATGAGGGCAAATCTTAGACCTAACCCAGACCTAAGATGCGTTACCCTCTAAAATATTTATCCAGACCAGGTTTCATTGAATGTTTCAGTGTGGTACCACTTTACTACGTGATCCAATCCAGAAATAGCCCAGGATCTAGCCATGAAGTATGAGAAATATGCGTAAGTAAGAGCCTGATGAGGGCAAATCCTAGACCTATCCCAGACCTAACTTGCGTTATCCTCTAAAATATTGATCGAAACCAGGTTTAGTCGACTGTTTCAGTGTGGTACCACATTACTACGTGATCCAAACCAGAAAAAACCCAGGATCAGTTCAACAAGTATGTGAAGAATGCGAAAGAATGAGTCGGATGAGTGAGAATCCCAGGGCTGACATAGACCTAACATGCGTTATCCTCTAAAATATTGATCGAAACCAGGTTTAATCGACTGTTTCAGTGTGGTACCACATTACTACGTGATCCAAACCAGAAAAAACCGAGGATCAGTTCAACAAGTATGTGAAGAATGCGAAAGTATGAGCCTGATGAGTGAAATTCCCAGGGCTAACCTAGACCTAACATGCGTTATCCTCTAAAATATTGATCGAAACCAGGTTTAATCGACTGTTTCAGTGTGGTACCACATTACTATGTGATCCAAACCAGAAAATAACACAGGATCTGTTTAACGAGTATGTGAAGTTTGCGAAAGTATGAGTCTGATGAGGTCAAATCCCAGACCTATCCCAGACCTAACTTGCGTTATCCTGTAAAATGTTGATCGAAACCAGGTTTAATTGACCGTTTCAGTGTGGTACCACATTACTACGTGATTCAAACCAGAAAAAACCCAGGATCAGTTCAACAAGTACGTGAAAAACGCGAAAGTATAAGCCTGATCAGGGTTAATCCCAGACCTATCCCAGACCTAACTTGCGTTATCCTCTAAAATATTTATCGAAACCAGGATTAATTGACTGTTTCAGTGTGGTACCACATTACTACGTGATCCAAACCAGAAAAAACCCAGGATCCGTTCAACAAGTATGTGAAGAATGCGAAAGTATGAGTCTGATGAGTGAGAATCCCAGGGCTAACATAGACCTAACATGCGTTATCCTCTAAAATATTGATCGAAACCAGGCTTAATTGACCGTTTCGGTGTGGTGCCTCATTACTACGTGATCCAAACCAGAAAAAACCCAGGATCCGTTCAACAAGTATGTGAAGAATGCGAAAGAATGAGTCTGATGAGTGAAAATCCCAGGCCTAACCTAGACCTAACATGCGTTATCCTCTAAAATATTGATCGCAACCAGGTTTAATTGATTGTTTCAGTGTGGTCCAACATTACTACGTGATCCAATCCAGAGAAAGCCCAGGATCTAGCCATCAAGTATGTGTAATATGCGAAAGTATGAGCCTGATGAGTGAAAATCCCAGGCCTAACCTAGACCTAACATGCGTTATCCTCAAAAATGTTGATCGAAACCTGGTTTAATCGACAGTTTCAGTGTGGTACCACATCACTATGTGATCCAAACCAGAAAATAACCCAGGATCTGTTCAACGAGTATGTGAAGTGTGCGAAAGTATGAGTCTGATGAGGTCAAATCCCAGACCTATCCCAGACCTAGCTTGCGTTATCCTCTAAAATATTGATCGAAACCAGGTTTAATCGTCTGTTTCAGTGTGGTACCACATTACTACGTGATCGAAACCAGAAAAAACCCAGGATCAGTTCAACAAGTACGTGAAAAACGCGAAAGTATGAGCCTGATCAGGGTTAATCCCAGACCTATCCCAGACCTAACTTGCGTTATCCTCTAAAATATTTATCGAAACCAGGATTAATTGACTGTTTCCGCGTGGTACCACATTACTACGTGAAACAATCCAGAAACAGCCCAGGATCTAGCCATGAAGTATGAGAAATATGCGAAAGTATGAGCCTGATGAGGGCAAATCCTAGACCTAACCCAAACCTAACATGCGTTATCCTCTAAAATATTTATCAAGACCAGGTTTAATTGAATGTTTCAGTGTGGTACCACATTACTACGTGATCCAATCCAGAAATAGCCCAGGATCTAGCCTTGAAGTATGAGAAATTTGCGAAAGTATGAGCCTGACGAGAGCAAATCCTAGACCTAACCCAGACCTAACAAGCGTTATCCTCAAAAGTATTGATCGAAACCTAGTTTAATCGACTGTTTCAGTGTGGTACCACATTACTATGTGATCCAAACCAGAAACTAACCCAGGATCTGTTCAACGAGTATGTGAAGTGTGCGAAAGTATGAGTCTGATGAGGGCAAATCCCAGACCTATCCCAGACCTAACATGCGCTATCCTCCAAAATATTTATCAAGACCAGGTTTAATTGATTGTTTCAGTGTGGTCCCACATTACTACGTGATCCAATCCAGAAAAAGCCCAGGATCTAGCCTTCAAGTATGAGAAATATGCGAAAGTATGAGCCCGATGAGGGCAAATCCTAGACCTAACCCAAACCTAACATGCGTTATCCTCTAAAATATTTATCAAGACCAGGTTTAATTGAATGTTTCAGTGTGGTACCACATTACTACGTGATCCAATCCAGAAATAGCCCAGGATCTAGCCTTGAAGTATGAGAAATATGCGAAAGTATGAGCCTGACGAGAGCAAATCCTAGACCTAACCCAGACCTAACATGCGTTATCCTCAAAAGTATTGATCGAAACCTAGTTTAATCGACTGTTTCAGTGTGGTACCACATTACTATGTGATCCAAACCAGAAAATAACCCAGGATCTGTTCAACGAGTATGAGTAATATGCGAAAGAATGAGCCTGATGAGAGTAAATCCCGGACCTAAACTAGACCTAACATGAATTATTCTCTAAAATATTGATCGAAACCAGGTTTAATTGACTGTTTCAGTGTGGTCCCACATTACTACGTGATCCAAACCAGAAAAAACCCAGGATCCGTTCAACAAGTATGTGAAGAATGCGAAAGTATGAGTCTAATGAGGTCAAATCCCAGACCTATCCCAGACCTAACTTGCGTTATCCTCTGAAATATTGATCGAAACCTGGTTTAATCGACTGTTTCAGTGTGGTACCACATTACTATGTGATCCAAACCAGAAAATAACCCAGGGTCTGTTCAACGAGTATGTGAAGTGTGCGAAAGTATGAGTCTGGTGAGGTCAAATCCCAGACCTATCCCAGACCTAACTTGCGTTATCCTCTAAAATATTGATCGAAACCAGGTTTAATTGACCGTTTCAGTGTGGTACCACATTACTACGTGATCCAAACAAGAAAAAACCCAGGATCAGTTCAACAAGTATGTGAAGAATGCGAAAGTATGAGCCTGATGAGGGCAAATCCCAGACCTATTCCAGGCCTAACTTGCGTTATCCTCTAAAATATTGATCGAAACCAGGTTTAATTGACCGTTTCGGTGTGGTGCCTCATTACTACGTGATCCAAACCAGAAAAAACCCAGGATCCGTTCAACAAGTATGTGAAGATAGCGAAAGAATGAGTCTGATGAGTGAAAATCCCAGGCCTAACCTAGACCTAACATGCGTTATCCTCTAAAATATTGATCGCAACCAGGTTTAATTGATTGTTTCAGTGTGGTCCAACATTACTACGTGATCCAATCCAGAGAAAGGCCAGGATCTAGCCATCAAGTATGTGTAATATGCGAAAGAATGAGCCTGATGAGTGAAAATCCCAGGCCTAACCTAGACCTAACATGCGTTATCCTCAAAAATATTGATCGAAACCTGGTTTAATCAACAGTTTCAGTGTGGTACCACATTACTATGTGATCCAAACCAGAAAATAACCCAGGATCTGTTCAACGAGTATGTGAAGTGTGCGAAAGTATGAGTCTGATGAGGTCAAATCCCAGACCTATCCCAGACCTAACTTGCGTTATCCTCTAAAATATTGATCGAAACCAGGTTTAATTGACCGTTTCAGTGTGGTACCACATTACTACGTGATTCAAACCAGAAAAAACCCAGGATCAGTTCAACAAGTATGTGAAGAATGCGAATGTATGAGCCTGATGAGGGCAAATCCCAGACCTATCCCAGACCTAACTTGCGTTATCCTCTAAAATATTGATCGAAACCAGGTTTAATTGACCGTTTCAGTGTGGTACCACATTACTACGTGATCCAAACCAGAAAAAACCCAGGATCTGTTCAACGAGTATGTGAAGTGTGCGAAAGTATGAGTCTGATGAGGTCAAATCCCAGACCTATCCCAGACCTAACTTGCGTTATCCTCTAAAATATTGATCGAAACCAGGTTTAATCGACTGTTTCAGTGTGGTACCACATTACTACGTGATCGAAACCAGAAAAAACCCAGGATCAGTTCAACAAGTACGTGAAAAACGCGAAAGTATGAGCCTGATCAGGGTTAATCCCAGACCTATCCCAGACCTAACTTGCGTTATCCTCTAAAATATTTATCGAAACCAGGATTAATTGACTGTTTCAGCGTGGTACCACATTACTACGTGAAACAATCCAGAAACAGCCCAGGATCTAGCCATGAAGTATGAGAAATATGCGAAAGTATGAGCCTGATGAGGGCAAATCCTAGACCTAACCCAAACCTAACATGCGTTATCCTCTAAAATATTTATCAAGACCAGGTTTAATTGAATGTTTCAGTGTGGTACCACATTACTACGTGATCCAATCCAGAAATAGCCCAGGATCTAGCCTTGAAGTATGAGAAATATGCGAAAGTATGAGCCTGACGAGAGCAAATCCTAGACCTAACCCAGACCTAACATGCGTTATCCTCAAAAGTATTGATCGAAACCTGGTTTAATCGACTGTTTCAGTGTGGTACCACATTACTACGTGATCCAAACCAGAAAAAACCCAAGATCCGTTCAACAAGTATGTGAAGAATGCGAAAGTATGAGTCTGATGAGGTCAAATCCCAGACCTATCCCAGACTTAACTTGCGTTATCCTCTAAAATATTGATCGAAACCAGGTTTAATCGACTGTTTCAGCGTGGTACCACATTACTACGTGATACAATCCAGAAAAAGCCCAGGATCTAGCCATCAAGTATGAGAAATATACGAAAGAATGAGCCTGATGAGAGCAAATCCCAGACCTAACCTAGACCTAACATGAATTATTCTCTAAAATATTGATCAAAACCAGGTTTAATTGACTGTTTCAGTGTGGTACCACATTACTACGTGATCCAATCCAGAAATAGCCCAGGATCTAGCCATGAAGTATGAGAAATATGCGCAAGTATGAGCCTGATGAGGGCAAATCCTAGACCTAACCCAAACCTAACATGCGTTATGCTCTAAAATATTTATCAAGACCAGGTTTAATTGATTGTTTCAGTGTGGTACCACTTTACTACGTGATCCAAAGCAAAGAAAACCCTCGATCAGGTCAACATGCATGTTAAAACTGCGAGAGTATGACCCTGATGAGGGCAAATCACAGACGTAACCCAGACCTAACATGCGTTATCCTCTAAAATATTTATCAAGACCAGTTTTAATTGAATGTTTCAGTGTGGTACCACATTACTACGTGATCCAAGCCAGAAAAAACCCAGGATCCGTTCAACAAGTATGTGAAGAATGCGAAAGTATGAGTCTGATGAGTGAAAATCCCAGACCTAACCTAGACCTAACATGCGTTATCCTCTAAAATATTGATCCAAGCCAGGTTTAAAGGACTGGTTCAGTGTGGTACCACACAACTACGTGATCCAAACCAGAAAAAACCCAGGATCCGTTCAACAAGTATGTGAAAAACGCGAAAGTATGAGCCTGATCAGGGCAAATCCCAGACATATCCCAGACCTAACTTGTGTTGTCCTCTAAGATATTGATGGAAACCAGGTTTAATTGACCGTTTCGGTGTGGTACCTCATTACTACGTGATCCAAACCAGAAAATAACCCAGGATCTGTTCAACGAGTATGTGAAGTGTGCGAAAGTATGAGTCTGATGAGGTCAAATCCCAGACCTATCCCAGACCTAACTTGCGTTATCCTCTAAAATATTGATCGAAACCAGGTTTAATTGACCGTTTCAGTGTGGTACCACATTACTACGTGATCCAAACCAGAAAAAACTCAGGATCAGTTCAACAAGTATGTGAAGAATGCGAAAGTATGAGCCTGATGAGGGCAAATCCCAGACCTATCCCAGGCCTAACTTGCGTTATCCTCTAAAATATTGATCGAAACCAGGTTTAATTGACCGTTTCGGTGTGGTACCTCATTACTACGTGATCCAAACCAGAAAAAACCCAGGATCCGTTCAACAAGTATGTGAAGATAGCGAAAGAATGAGTCTGATGAGTGAAAATCCCAGGCCTAACCTAGACCTAACATGCGTTATCCTCTAAAATATTGATCGCAACCAGGTTTAATTGATTGTTTCAGTGTGGTCCAACATTACTACGTGATCCAATCCAGAGAAAGGCCAGGATCTAGCCATCAAGTATGTGTAATATGCGAAAGAATGAGCCTGATGAGTGAAAATCCCAGGCCTAACCTAGACCTAACATGCGTTATCCTCAAAAATATTGATCGAAACCTGGTTTAATCAACAGTTTCAGTGTGGTACCACATTACTATGTGATCCAAACCAGAAAATAACCCAGGAACTGTTCAACGAGTATGTGAAGTGTGCGAAAGTATGAGTCTGATGAGGTCAAATCCCAGACCTATCCCAGACCTAACTTGCGTTATCCTCTAAAATATTGATCGAAACCAGGTTTAATTGACCGTTTCAGTGTGGTACCACATTACTACGTGATTCAAACCAGAAAAAACCCAGGATCAGTTCAACAAGTATGTGAAGAATGCGAATGTATGAGCCTGATGAGGGCAAATCCCAGACCTATCCCAGACCTAACTTGCGTTATCCTCTAAAATATTGATCGAAACCAGGTTTAATTGACCGTTTCAGTGTGGTACCACATTACTACGTGATCCAAACCAGAAAAAACTCAGGATCTGTTCAACGAGTATGTGAAGTGTGCGAAAGTATGAGTCTGATGAGGTCAAATCCCAGACCTATCCCAGACCTAACTTGCGTTATCCTCTAAAATATTGATCGAAACCAGGTTTAATCGACTGTTTCAGTGTGGTACCACATTACTACGTGATCGAAACCAGAAAAAACCCAGGATCAGTTCAACAAGTACGTGAAAAACGCGAAAGTATGAGCCTGATCAGGGTTAATCCCAGACCTATCCCAGACCTAACTTGCGTTATCCTCTAAAATATTTATCGAAACCAGGATTAATTGACTGTTTCAGCGTGTTACCACATTACTACGTGAAACAATCCAGAAACAGCCCAGGATCTAGCCATGAAGTATGAGAAATATGCGAAAGTATGAGCCTGATGAGGGCAAATCCTAGACCTAACCCAAACCTAACATGCGTTATCCTCTAAAATATTTATCAAGACCAGGTTTAATTGAATGTTTCAGTGTAGTACCACATTACTACGTGATCCAATCCAGAAATAGCCCAGGATCTAGCCTTGAAGTATGAGAAATATGCGAAAGTATGAGCCTGACGAGAGCAAATCCTAGACCTAACCCAGACCTAACATGCGTTATCCTCAAAAGTATTGATCGAAACCTGGTTTAATCGACTGTTTCAGTGTGGTACCACATTACTATGTGATCCAAACCAGAAAATAACCCAGGATCTGTTCAACGAGTATGTGAAGTGTGCGAAAGTATGAGTCTGATGAGGGCAAATCCCAGACCTATCCCAGACCTAACATGCGCTATCCTCCAAAATATTTATCAAGACCAGGTTTAATTGATTGTTTCAGTGTGGTCCCACATTACTACGTGATCCAATCCAGAAAAAGCCCAGGATCTAGCCATCAAGTATGAGTAATATGCGAAAGAATGAGCCTGATGAGAGTAAATCCCGGACCTAAACTAGACCTAACTTGCGTTATCCTCTAAAATATTGATCGAAACCAGGTTTAATTGACCGTTTCAGTGTGGTACCACATTACTACGTGATCCAAACCAGAAAAAACCCAGGATCTGTTCAACGAGTATGTGAAGTGTGCGAAAGTATGAGTCTGATGAGGTCAAATCCCAGACCTATCCCAGACCTAACTTGCGTTATCCTCTAAAATATTGATCGAAACCAGGTTTAATCGACTGTTTCAGTGTGGTACCACATTACTACGTGATCGAAACCAGAAAAAACCCAGGATCAGTTCAACAAGTACGTGAAAAACGCGAATGTATGAGCCTGATCAGGGTTAATCCCAGACCTATCCCAGACCTAACTTGCGTTATCCTCTAAAATATTTATCGAAACCAGGATTAATTGACTGTTTCAGCGTGGTACCACATTACTACGTGAAACAATCCAGAAACAGCCCAGGATCTAGCCATGAAGTATGAGAAATATGCGAAAGTATGAGCCTGATGAGGGCAAATCCTAGACCTAACCCAAACCTAACATGCGTTATCCTCTAAAATATTTATCAAGACCAGGTTTAATTGAATGTTTCAGTGTGGTACCACATTACTACGTGATCCAATCCAGAAATAGCCCAGGATCTAGCCTTGAAGTATGAGAAATATGCGAAAGTATGAACCTGACGAGAGCAAATCCTAGACCTAACCCAGACCTAACATGCGTTATCCTCAAAAGTATTGATCGAAAACTGGTTTAATCGACTGTTTCAGTGTGGTACCACATTACTATGTGATCCAAACCAGAAAATAACCCAGGATCTGTTCAACGAGTATGTGAAGTGTGCGAAAGTATGAGTCTGATGAGGGCAAATCCCAGACCTATCCCAGACCTAACATGCGCTATCCTCCAAAATATTTATCAAGACCAGGTTTAATTGATTGTTTCAGTGTGGTCCCACATTACTACGTGATCCAATCCAGAAAAAGCCCAGGATCTAGCTATCAAGTATGAGTAATATGCGAAAGAATGAGCCTGATGAGAGTAAATCCCGGACCTAAACTAGACCTAACATGAATTATTCTCTAAAATATTGATCGAAACCAGGTTTAATTGACTGTTTCAGTGTGGTCCCACATTACTACGTGATCCAATCCAGAAAAAGCCCAGGATCTAGCTATCAAGTATGAGAAATATGCGAAAGTATGAGCCTGATGAGGGCAAATCCTAGACCTAACCCAAACCTAACATGCGTTATCCTCTAAAATATTTATCAAGACCAGGTTTAATTGAATGTTTCAGTGTGGTACCACATTACTACGTGATCCAATCCAGAAATAGCCCAGGATCTAGCCTTGAAGTATGAGAAATATGCGAAAGTATGAACCTGACGAGAGCAAATCCTAGACCTAACCCAGACCTAACATGCGTTATCCTCAAAAGTATTGATCGAAAACTGGTTTAATCGACTGTTTCAGTGTGGTACCACATTACTATGTGATCCAATCCAGAAAAAGCCCAGGATCTAGCTATCAAGTATGAGTAATATGCGAAAGAATGAGCCTGATGAGAGTAAATCCCGGACCTAAACTAGACCTAACATGAATTATTCTCTAAAATATTGATCGAAACCAGGTTTAATTGACTGTTTCAGTGTGGTCCCACATTACTACGTGATCCAAACCAGAAAAAACCCAGGATCCGTTCAACAAGTATGTGAAGAATGCGAAAGTATGAGTCTGATGAGGTCAAATCCCAGACCTATCCCAGACCTAACTTGCGTTATCCTCTAAAATATTGATCGAAACCTGGTTTAATCGACTGTTTCAGTGTGGTACCACATTACTATGTGATCCAAACCAGAAAATAACCCAGGATCTGTTCAACGAGTATGTGAAGTGTGCGAAAGTATGAGTCTGATGAGGTCAAATCCCAGACCTATCCCAGACCTAACTTGCGTTATCCTCTAAAATATTGATCGAAACCAGGTTTAATTGACCGTTTCAGTGTGGTACCACATTACTACGTGATCCAAACCAGAAAAAACTCAGGATCAGTTCAACAAGTATGTGAAGAATGCGAAAGTATGAGCCTGATGAGGGCAAATCCCAGACCTATCCCAGGCCTAACTTGCGTTATCCTCTAAAATATTGATCGAAACCAGGTTTAATTGACCGTTTCGGTGTGGTACCTCATTACTACGTGATCCAAACCAGAAAAAACCCAGGATCCGTTCAACAAGTATGTGAAGAATGCGAAAGAATGAGTCTGATGAGTGAAAATCCCAGGCCTAACCTAGACCTAACATGCGTTATCCTCTAAAATATTGATCGCAACCTGGTTTAATTGATTGTTTCAGTGTGGTCCCACATTACTACGTGATCCAATCCAGAAAAAGCCCAGGATCTAGCCATCAAGTATGTGTAATATGCGAAAGAATGAGCCTGATGAGTGAAAATCCCAGGCCTAACCTAGACCTAACATGCGTTATCCTCAAAAATATTGATCGAAACCTGGTTTAATCGACAGTTTCAGTGTGGTACTACATTACTATGTGATCCAAACAAGAAAATAACCCAGTATCTGTTCAACGAGTATGTGAAGGGTGCGAAAGTATGTGTTTGATGAGGTCAAATCCCAGACCTATGCCAGACCTAACTTGCGTTATCCTCTAAAATATTGATCGAAACCAGGTCTAATCGACTGTTTCAGTGAGGTACCACATTACTACGTGATCGAAACCAGAAAAAACCCAGGATCAGTTCAACAAGTACGTGAAAAACGCGAAAGTATGAGCCTGATGAGGGCGAATCCCAGACCTATCCCAGACCTAGCTTGCGTTATCCTCTAAAATATTTATCGAAACCAGGATTAATTGACTGTTTCAGCGTGGTACCACATTACTACGTGATACAATCCAGAAACAGCCCAGGATCTAGCCATGAAGTATGAGAAATATGCGAAAGTACGAGCCTGATGAGGGCAAATCCTAGACCTAACCCAAACCTAACATGCGTTATCCTCTAAAATATTTATCAAGACCAGGTTTAATTGAATGTTTCAGTGTGGTCCAACATTACTACGTGATCCAATCCAGAGAAAGGCCAGGATCTAGCCATCAAGTATGTGTAATATGCGAAAGAATGAGCCTGATGAGTGAAAATCCCAGGCCTAACCTAGACCTAACATGCGTTATCCTCAAAAATATTGATCGAAACCTGGTTTAATCAACAGTTTCAGTGTGGTACCACATTACTATGTGATCCAAACCAGAAAATAACCCAGGATCTGTTCAACGAGTATGTGAAGTGTGCGAAAGTATGAATCTGATGAGGTCAAATCCCAGACCTATCCCAGACCTAACTTGCGTTATCCTCTAAAATATTGATCGAAACCAGGTTTAATTGACCGTTTCAGTGTGGTACCACATTACTACGTGATTCAAACCAGAAAAAACCCAGGATCAGTTCAACAAGTATGTGAAGAATGCGAATGTATGAGCCTGATGAGGGCAAATCCCAGACCTATCCCAGACCTAACTTGCGTTATCCTCTAAAATATTGATCGAAACCAGGTTTAATTGACCGTTTCAGTGTGGTACCACATTACTACGTGATCCAAACCAGAAAAAACCCAGGATCTGTTCAACGAGTATGTGAAAAACGCGAAAGTATGAGTCTGATGAGGTCAAATCCCAGACCTATCCCAGACTTATGTTGCGTTATCCTCTAAAATACTGATCGAAACCAGGTTTAATCGACTGTTTCAGTGTGGTACCACATTACTACGTGATCCAAACCAGAAAAAACCCAGGATCCGTTCAACAAGTATGTGAAGAATGCGAAAGTATGAGTCTGATGAGTGAAAATCCCCGACCTAACATAGACCTAACATGCGTTATCCACTAAAATATTGATCCAAACCTGGTTTAATGGACTGTTTCAGTGTGGTACCACACTACTACGTGATACAAACCAGATAAAACCCAGGATCTGTTCAACAAGTATGTGAAAAACGCGAAAGTATGAGCGTGATGAGGGCAAGCCCCAGACCTATCCCAGACCTAACTTGCGTTGTCCTCTAAGATATTGATGGAAACCAGGTTTAATTGACTGTTTCAGTGTGGTACCACATTACTATGTGATCCAAACCAGAAAATAACCCAGGATCTGTTCAACGAGTATGTGAAGTGTGCGAAAGTATGAGTCTGATGAGGGCAAATCCCAGACCTATCCCAGACCTAACATGCGCTATCCTCCAAAATATTTATCAAGACCAGGTTTAATTGATTGTTTCAGTGTGGTCCCACATTACTACGTGATCCAATCCAGAAAAAGCCCAGGATCTAGCCATCAAGTATGAGTAATATGCGAAAGAATGAGCCTGATGAGAGTAAATCCCGGACCTAAACTAGACCTAACATGAATTATTCTCTAAAATATTGATCGAAACCAGGTTTAATTGACTGTTTCAGTGTGGTCCCACATTACTACGTGATCCAAACCAGAAAAAACCCAGGATCCGTTCAACAAGTATGTGAAGAATGCGAAAGTATGAGTCTGATGAGGTCAAATCCCAGACCTATCCCAGACCTAACTTGCGTTATCCTCTAAAATATTGATCGAAACCAGGTTTAATTGACCGTTTCAGTGTGGTACCACATTACTACGTGATCCAAACCAGAAAAAACCCAGGATCTGTTCATCGAGTATGTGAAGTGTGCGAAAGTATGAGTCTGATGAGGTCAAATCCCAGACCTATCCCAGACCTAACTTGCGTTATCCTCTAAAATATTGATCGAAACCAGGTTTAATCTACTGTTTCAGTGTGGTACCACATTACTACGTGATCGAAACCAGAAAAAACCCAGGATCAGTTCAACAAGTACGTGAAAAACGCGAATGTATGAGCCTGATCAGGGTTAATCCCAGACCTATCCCAGACCTAACTTGCGTTATCCTCTAAAATATTTATCGAAACCAGGATTAATTGACTGTTTCAGCGTGGTACCACATTACTACGTGAAACAATCCAGAAACAGCCCAGGATCTAGCCATGAAGTATGAGAAATATGCGAAAGTATGAGCCTGATGAGGGCAAATCCTAGACCTAACCCAAACCTAACATGCGTTATCCTCTAAAATATTTATCAATACCAGGTTTAATTGAATGTTTCAGTGTGGTACCACATTACTACGTGATCCAATCCAGAAATAGCCCAGGATCTAGCCTTGAAGTATGAGAAATATGCGAAAGTATGAACCTGACGAGAGCAAATCCTAGACCAAACCCAGACCTAACATGCGTTATCCTCAAAAGTATTGATCGAAAACTGGTTTAATCGACTGTTTCAGTGTGGTACCACATTACTATGTGATCCAATCCAGAAAAAGCCCAGGATCTAGCTATCAAGTATGAGTAATATGCGAAAGAATGAGCCTGATGAGAGTAAATCCCGGACCTAAACTAGACCTAACATGAATTATTCTCTAAAATATTGATCGAAACCAGGTTTAATTGACTGTTTCAGTGTGGTCCCACATTACTACGTGATCCAAACCAGAAAAAACCCAGGATCCGTTCAACAAGTATGTGAAGAATGCGAAAGTATGAGTCTGATGAGGTCAAATCCCAGACCTATCCCAGACCTAACTTGCGTTATCCTCTAAAATATTGATCGAAACCTGGTTTAATCGACTGTTTCAGTGTGGTACCACATTACTATGTGATCCAAACCAGAAAATAACCCAGGATCTGTTCAACGAGTATGTGAAGTGTGCGAAAGTATGAGTCTGATGAGGTCAAATCCCAGACCTATCCCAGACCTAACTTGCGTTATCCTCTAAAATATTGATCGAAACCAGGTTTAATTGACCGTTTCAGTGTGGTACCACATTACTACGTGATCCAAACCAGAAAAAACTCAGGATCAGTTCAACAAGTATGTGAAGAATGCGAAAGTATGAGCCTGATGAGGGCAAATCCCAGACCTATCCCAGGCCTAACTTGCGTTATCCTCTAAAATATTGATCGAAACCAGGTTTAATTGACCGTTTCGGTGTGGTACCTCATTACTACGTGATCCAAACCAGAAAAAACCCAGGATCCGTTCAACAAGTATGTGAAGAATGCGAAAGAATGAGTCTGATGAGTGAAAATCCCAGGCCTAACCTAGACCTAACATGCGTTATCCTCTAAAATATTGATCGCAACCAGGTTTAATTGATTGTTTCAGTGTGGTCCCACATTACTACGTGATCCAATCCAGAAAAAGCCCAGGATCTAGCCATCAAGTATGTGTAATATGCGAAAGAATGAGCCTGATGAGTGAAAATCCCAGGCCTAACCTAGACCTAACATGCGTTATCCTCAAAAATATTGATCGAAACCTGGTTTAATCGACAGTTTCAGTGTGGTACTACATTACTATGTGATCCAAACAAGAAAATAACCCAGTATCTGTTCAACGAGTATGTGAAGGGTGCGAAAGTATGTGTTTGATGAGGTCAAATCCCAGACCTATCCCAGACCTAACTTGCGTTATCCTCTAAAATATTGATCGAAACCAGGTCTAATCGACTGTTTCAGTGAGGTACCACATTACTACGTGATCGAAACCAGAAAAAACCCAGGATCAGTTCAACAAGTACGTGAAAAACGCGAAAGTATGAGCCTGATGAGGGCGAATCCCAGACCTATCCCAGACCTAGCTTGCGTTATCCTCTAAAATATTTATCGAAACCAGAATTAATTGACTGTTTCAGCGTGGTACCACATTACTACGTGATACAATCCAGAAACAGCCCAGGATCTAGCCATGAAGTATGAGAAATATGCGAAAGTACGAGCCTGATGAGGGCAAATCCTAGACCTAACCCAAACCTAACATGCGTTATCCTCTAAAATATTTATCAAGACCAGGTTTAATTGAATGTTTCAGTGTGGTACCACATTACTACGTGATCCAATCCAGAAATAGCCCAGGTTCTAGCCATGAAGTATGAGAAATATGCGAAAGTATGAGCCTGACGAGAGCAAATCCTAGACCTAACCCAGACCTAACATGCGTTATCCTCAAAAGTATTGATCGAAACCTGGTTTAATCGACTGTTTAAGTGTGGTACCACATTACTATGTGATCCAAACCAGAAAATAACCCAGGATCTGTTCAACGAGTATGTGAAGTGTGCGAAAGTATGAGTCTGATGAGGGCAAATCCCAGACCTATCCCAGACCTAACATGCGCTATCCTCCAAAATATTTATCAAGACCAGGTTTAATTGATTGTTTCAGTGTGGTCCCACATTACTACGTGATCCAATCCAGAAAAAGCCCAGGATCTAGCCATCAAGTATGAGTAATATGCGAAAGAATGAGCCTGATGGGAGTAAATCCCGGACCTAAACTAGACCTAACATGAATTATTCTCTAAAATATTGATCGAAACCAGGTTTAATTGACTGTTTCAGTGTGATCCCACATTACTACGTGATCCAAACCAGAAAAAACCCAGGATCCGTTCAACAAGTATGTGAAGAATGCGAAAGTATGAGTCTGATGAGGTCAAATCCCAGACCTATCCCAGACTTAACTTGCGTTATCCTCTAAAATATTGATCGAAACCAGGTTTAATCGACTGTTTCAGCGTGGTACCACATTACTACGTGATACAATCCAGAAAAAGCCCAGGATCTAGCCATCAAGTATGAGAAATATACGAAAGAATGAGCCTGATGAGAGCAAATCCCAGACCTAACCTAGACCTAACATGAATTATTCTCTAAAATATTGATCAAAACCAGGTTTAATTGACTGTTTCAGCGTGGTACCACATTACTACGTGATACAATCCAGAAACAGCCCAGGATCTAGCCATGAAGTATGAGAAATATGCGCAAGTATGAGCCTGATGAGGGCAAATCCTAGACCTAACCCAAACCTAACATGCGTTATGCTCTAAAATATTTATCAAGACCAGGTTTCATTGATTGTTTCAGTGTGGTACCACTTTACTACGTGATCCAAAGCAAAGAAAACCCTCGATCAGGTCAACATGCATGTTAAAACTGCGAGAGTATGACCCTGATGAGGGCAAATCACAGACGTAACCCAGACCTAACATGCGTTATCCTCTAAAATATTTATCAAGACCAGTTTTAATTGAATGTTTCAGTGTGGTACCACATTACTACGTGATCCAAGCCAGAAAAAACCTAGGATCTGTTCAACAAGTATGTGAAGAATGCGAAAGTATGAGTCTGATGAGTGAAAATCCCAGACCTAACCTAGACCTAACATGCGTTATCCTCTAAAATATTGATCCAAACCAGGTTTAAAGGACTGGTTCAGTGTGGTACCACACAACTACGTGATCCAAACCAGAAAAAACCCAGGATCCGTTCAACAAGTATGTGAAAAACGCGAAAGTATGAGCCTGATGAGGGCAAATCCCAGACATATCCCAGACCTAACTTGTGTTGTCCTCTAAGATATTGATGGAAACCAGGTTTAATTGACCGTTTCGGTGTGGTACCTCATTACTACGTGATCCAAACCAGAAAATAACCCAGGATCTGTTCAACGAGTATGTGAAGTGTGCGAAAGTATGAGTCTGATGAGGTCAAATCCCAGACCTATCCCAGACCTAACTTGCGTTATCCTCTAAAATATTGATCGAAACCAGGTTTAATTGACCGTTTCAGTGTGGTACCACATTACTACGTGATCCAAACCAGAAAAAACTCAGGATCAGTTCAACAAGTATGTGAAGAATGCGAAAGTATGAGCCTGATGAGGGCAAATCCCAGACCTATCCCAGGCCTAACTTGCGTTATCCTCTAAAATATTGATCGAAACCGGGTTTAATTGACCGTTTCGGTGTGGTACCTCATTACTACGTGATCCAAACCAGAAAAAACCCAGGATCCGTTCAACAAGTATGTGAAGAATGCGAAAGAATGAGTCTGATAAGTGAAAATCCCAGGCCTAACCTAGACCTAACATGCGTTATCCTCTAAAATATTGATCGCAACCAGGTTTAATTGATTGTTTCAGTGTGGTCCCACATTACTACGTGATCCAATCCAGAAAAAGCCCAGGATCTAGCCATCAAGTATGTGTAATATGCGAAAGAATGAGCCTGATGAGTGAAAATCCCAGGCCTAACCTAGACCTAACATGCGTTATCCTCAAAAATATTGATCGAAACCTGGTTTAATCGACAGTTTCAGTGTGGTACCACATTACTATGTGATCCAAACAAGAAAATAACCCAGTATCTGTTCAACGAGTATGTGAAGGGTGCGAAAGTATGTGTCTGATGAGGTCAAATCCCAGACCTATCCCAGACCTAACTTGCGTTATCCTCTAAAATATTGATCGAAACCAGGTCTAATCGACTGTTTCAGTGAGGTACCACATTACTACGTGATCGAAACCAGAAAAAACCCAGGATCAGTTCAACAAGTACGTGAAAAATGCGAAAGTATGAGCCTGATGAGGGCGAATCCCAGACCTATCCCAGACCTAGCTTGCGTTATCCTCTAAAATATTTATCGAAACCAGGATTAATTGACTGTTTCAGCGTGGTACCACATTACTACGTGATACAATCCAGAAACAGCCCAGGATCTAGCCATGAAGTATGAGAAATATGCGAAAGTATGAGCCTGATGAGGGCAAATCCTAGACCTAACCCAAACCTAACATGCGTTATCCTCTAAAATATTTATCAAGACCAGGTTTAATTGATTGTTTCAGTGTGGTCCCACATTACTACGTGATCCAATCCAGAAAAAGCCCAGGATCTAGCCATCAAGTATGAGTAATATGCGAAAGAATGAGCCTGATGGGAGTAAATCCCGGACCTAAACTAGACCTAACATGAATTATTCTCTAAAATATTGATCGAAACCAGGTTTAATTGACTGTTTCAGTGTGATCCCACATTACTACGTGATCCAAACCAGAAAAAACCCAGGATCCGTTCAACAAGTATGTGAAGAATGCGAAAGTATGAGTCTGATGAGGTCAAATCCCAGACCTATCCCAGACCTAACTTGCGTTATCCTCTAAAATATTGATCGAAACCTGGTTTAATCGACTGTTTCAGTGTGGTACCACATTACTATGTGATCCAAACCAGAAAATAACCCAGGATCTGTTCAACGAGTATGTGAAGTGTGCGAAAGTATGAGTCTGATGAGGTCAAATCCCAGACCTATCCCAGACCTAACTTGCGTTATCCTCTAAAATATTGATCGAAACCAGGTTTAATTGACTGTTTCAGCGTGGTACCACATTACTACGTGATACAATCCAGAAACAGCCCAGGATCTAGCCATGAAGTATGAGAAATATGCGCAAGTATGAGCCTGATGAGGGCAAATCCTAGACCTAACCCAAACCTAACATGCGTTATCCTCTAAAATATTTATCAAGACCAGGTTTAATTGATTGTTTCAGTGTGGTACCACTTTACTACGTGATCCAAAGCAAAGAAAACCCTCGATCAGGTCAACATGCATGTTAAAACTGCGAAAGTATGACCCTGATGAGGGCAAATCACAGACGTAACCCAGACCTAACATGCGTTATCCTCTAAAATATTTATCGAGACCAGTTTTAATTGAATGTTTCAGTGTGGTAACACATTACTACGTGATCCAAGCCAGAAAAAACCCAGGATCTGTTCAACAAGTATGTGAAGAATGCGAAAGTATGAGTCTGATGAGTGAAAATCCCAGACCTAACCTAGACCTAACATGCGTTATCCTCTAAAATATTGATCCAAACCAGGTTTAAAGGACTGTTTCAGTGTGGTACCACACAACTACGTGATCCAAACCAGAAAAAACCCAGGATCCGTTCAACAAGTATGTGAAAAACGCGAAAGTATGAGCCTGATGAGGGCAAATCCCAGACATATCCCAGACCTAACTTGTGTTGTCCTCTAAGATATTGATGGAAACCAGGTTTAGTTGACTGTTTCAGTGCTGTACTTCATTACTACGTGATGCAATCCAGAAAAAGCCCAGGATCTAGCCATCAAGTATGAGAAATATGCGAAAGAATGAGCCTGATGAGAGCAAATCCCAGACCTAACCTTGACCTAACATGAATTATTCTCTAAAATATTGATCGAAACCAGGTTTAATTGACTGTTTCAGTGTGGTCCCACATTACTTCGTGATCCAAACCAGAAAAAACCCAGGATCCGTTCAACAAGTATGTGAAGAATGCGAAAGTATGAGACTGATGAGTGAAAATCCCAGGCCTAACCTAGACCTAACATGCGCTATCCTCAAAAATATTGTTCGAAACTAGGTTTATTCGACTGTTTCAGTGTGGTACCACATTACTATGTGATCCAAACCAGAAAATAACCCAGGATCTGTTCAACGAGTATGTGAAGTGTGCGAAAGTATGAGTCAGATGAGGTCAAATCCCAGACCAATCCCAGACTTAACTTGCGTTATCCTCTAAAATATTGATCGAAACCAGGTTTCATCGACTGTTTCAGTGTGGTACCACATTACTACGTGATGCAATCCAGAAAAAGTCCAGGATCTAGCCATCAAGTTTGAGAAATATGCGAAAGAATGAGCCTGATGAGGGCAAATCCTAGACCTAACCCAGTCCTAACATGCGTTATCCTCTAAAATATTGATCGCAAGCAGGTTTAATGGACTGTTTCAGTGTGGTACCACACTACTACGTGATCCAAACCAGAAAAAACCCAGGATCTGTTCAACGAGTATGTGAAGTGTGCGAAAGTATGAGTCTGATCGGCGGTCTGGTGCGGCCATGAACGCCCGGCCGCCGAGGGGTGGAAACGGGGTCGCGGGCGGTTGCGAGTTGGGGCTCGCAGCCGCCACTAAACGCGGCCCCGGGACGGATAGCGGCGGGATGGAGTGGCCCCGTCCCGCCGCTATGAGGCAGTGTGTCTACTGGGGGGACCGATTGTCCCCCCGGGGGATGGGCGCGAAAGCGCGGGCACGGGGAGGATACCGGAAGAATGCTTCGAGCGATTCCCGGTATCCTCCCAAAGCGTGCCGAAGGGTCACCGTGGGGTTTTTAGTGGGTAGGTCCCGCGCCTGTCGTTGTACGGGCGCGGGGAATCCCACACACCCCTCACACCTCTCCCCAAGGAGGTGGGAGGGAGTCTTTCGAAGATTTTCCCCACAACAAAAAAAAAAAAAAAAAAAAAAGTATGAGTCTGATGAGGGCAAATCCCAGACCTATCCCAGACCTAACATGCGTTATCCTCTAAAATATTTATCAAGACCAGGTTTAATTGATTGTTTCAGTGTGGACCCACATTACTACGCGATCCAAACTAGAAAAAACCCAGGATCCGTTCAACAAGTATGTGAGGAATGCGAAAGTATGAGTCTGATGAGTGAAAATCCCAGACCTAACATAGACCTAACATGCGTTATCCTCTAAAATATTGATCCAAACCAGGTTTAATGAACTGTTTCAGTGTGGTACCACACTACTACGTGATCCAAACCAGAAGAAACCCAGGATCTGTTCAACAAGTATGTGAAAAACGCGAAAGTATGAGTCTGATGAGGTCAAATCCCAGACCTATCCCAGACTTATGTTGCGTTATCCTCTAAAATACTGATCGAAACCAGGTTTAATCGACTGTTTCAGTGTGGTACCACATTACTACGTGATCCAAACGAGAAAAAACCCAGGATCCGTTCAACAAGTATGTGAAGAATGCGAAAGTATGAGTCTGATGAGTGAAAATCCCCGACCTAACATAGACCTAACATGCGTTATCCACTAAAATATTGATCCAAACCTGGTTTAATGGACTGTTTCAGTGTGGTACCACACTACTACGTGATCCAAACCAGAAAAAACCCAGGATCTGTTCAACAAGTATGTGAAAAACGCGAAAGTATGAGCGTGATGAGGGCAAGCCCCAGACCTATCCCAGACCTAACTTGCGTTGTCCTCTAAGATATTGATGGAAACCAGGTTTAATTGACTGCTTCAGTGTTGCACTTCATTACTACGAGATGCAATCCAGAAATAGCCCAGGATCTAGCCTTGAAGTATGAGAAATATGCGAAAGTATGAACCTGACGAGAGCAAATCCTAGACCTAACCCAGACCTAACATGCGTTATCCTCAAAAGTATTGATCGAAAACTGGTTTAATCGACTGTTTCAGTGTGGTACCACATTACTATGTGATCCAAACCAGAAAATAACCCAGGATCTGTTCAACGAGTATGTGAAGTGTGCGAAAGTATGAGTCTGATGAGGGCAAATCCCAGACCTATCCCAGACCTAACATGCGCTATCCTCCAAAATATTTATCAAGACCAGGTTTAATTGATTGTTTCAGTGTGGTCCCACATTACTACGTGATCCAATCCAGAAAAAGCCCAGGATCTAGCTATCAAGTATGAGTAATATGCGAAAGAATGAGCCTGATGAGAGTAAATCCCGGACCTAAACTAGACCTAACATGAATTATTCTCTAAAATATTGATCGAAACCAGGTTTAATTGACTATTTCAGTGTGGTCCCACATTACTACGTGATCCAAACCAGAAAAAAACCAGGATCCGTTCAACAAGTATGTGAAGAATGCGAAAGTATGAGTCTGATGAGGTCAAATCCCAGACCTATCCCAGACCTAACTTGCGTTATCCTCTAAAATATTGATCGAAACCTGGTTTAATCGACTGTTTCAGTGTGGTACCACATTACTATGTGATCTAAACCAGAAAATAACCCAGGATCTGTTCAACGAGTATGTGAAGTGTGCGAAAGTATGAGTCTGATGAGGTCAAATCCCAGACCTATCCCAGACCTAACTTGCGTTATCCTCTAAAATATTGATCGAAACCAGGTTTAATTGACCGTTTCAGTGTGGTACCACATTACTACGTGATCCAAACCAGAAAAAACTCAGGATCAGTTCAACAAGTATGTGAAGAATGCGAAAGTATGAGCCTGATGAGGGCAAATCCCAGACCTATCCCAGGCCTAACTTGCGTTATCCTCTAAAATATTGATCGAAACCAGGTTTAATTGACCGTTTCGGTGTGGTACCTCATTACTACGTGATCCAAACCAGAAAAAACCCAGGATCCGTTCAACAAGTATGTGAAGAATGCGAAAGAATGAGTCTGATGAGTGAAAATCCCAGGCCTAACCTAGACCTAACATGCGTTATCCTCTAAAATATTGATCGCAACCAGGTTTAATTGATTGTTTCAGTGTGGTCCCACATTACTACGTGATCCAATCCAGAAAAAGCCCAGGATCTAGCCATCAAGTATGTGTAATATGCGAAAGAATGAGCCTGATGAGTGAAAATCCCAGGCCTAACCTAGACCTAACATGCGTTATCCTCAAAAATATTGATCGAAACCTGGTTTAATCGACAGTTTCAGTGTGGTACTACATTACTATGTGATCCAAACAAGAAAATAACCCAGTATCTGTTCAACGAGTATGTGAAGGGTGCGAAAGTATGTGTTTGATGAGGTCAAATCCCAGACCTATCCCAGACCTACCTTGCGTTATCCTCTAAAATATTGATCGAAACCAGGTCTAATCGACTGTTTCAGTGAGGTACCACATTACTACGTGATCGAAACCAGAAAAAACCCAGGATCAGTTCAACAAGTACGTGAAAAACGCGAAAGTATGAGCCTGATGAGGGCGAATCCCAGACCTATCCCAGACCTAGCTTGCGTTATCCTCTAAAATATTTATCGAAACCAGGATTAATTGACTGTTTCAGCGTGGTACCACATTACTACGTGATACAGTCCAGAAACAGCCCAGGATCTAGCCATGAAGTATGAGAAATATGCGAAAGTATGAGCCTGATGAGGGCAAATCCTAGACCTAACCCAAACCTAACATGCGTTATCCTCTAAAATATTTCTCAAGACCAGGTTTAATTGAATGTTTCAGTGTGGTACCACATTACTACGTGATCCAATCCAGAAATAGCCCAGGTTCTAGCCATGAAGTATGAGATATATGCGAATGTATGAGCCTGACGAGAGCAAATCCTAGACCTAACCCAGACCTAACATGCGTTATCCTCAAAAGTATTGATCGAAACCTGGTTTAATCGACTGTTTAAGTGTGGTACCACATTACTATGTGATCCAAACCAGAAAATAACCCAGGATCTGTTCAACGAGTATGTGAAGTGTGCGAAAGTATGAGTCTGATGAGGGCAAATCCCAGACCTATCCGAGACCTAACATGCGCTATCCTCCAAAATATTTATCAAGACCAGGTTTAATTGATTGTTTCAGTGTGGTCCCACATTACTACGTGATCCAATCCAGAAAAAGCCCAGGATCTAGCCATCAAGTATGAGTAATATGCGAAAGAATGAGCCTGATGGGAGTAAATCCCGGACCTAAACTAGACCTAACATGAATTATTCTCTAAAATATTGATCGAAACCAGGTTTAATTGACTGTTTCAGTGTGATCCCACATTACTACGTGATCCAAACCAGAAAAAACCCAGGATCCGTTCAACAAGTATGTGAAGAATGCGAAAGTATGAGTCTGATGAGGTCAAATCCCAGACCTATCCCAGACCTAACTTGCGTTATCCTCTAAAATATTGATCGAAACCTGGTTTAATCGACTGTTTCAGTGTGGTACCACATTACTATGTGATCCAAACCAGAAAATAACCCAGGATCTGTTCAACGAGTATGTGAAGTGTGCGAAAGTATGAGTCTGATGAGGTCAAATCCCAGACCTATCCCAGACCTAACTTGCGTTATCCTCTAAAATATTGATCGAAACCAGGTTTAATTGACTGTTTCAGCGTGGTACCACATTACTACGTGATACAATCCAGAAACAGCCCAGGATCTAGCCATGAAGTATGAGAAATATGCGCAAGTATGAGCCTGATGAGGGCAAATCCTAGACCTAACCCAAACCTAACATGCGTTATGCTCTAAAATATTTATCAAGACCAGGTTTAATTGATTGTTTCAGTGTGGTACCACTTTACTACGTGATCCAAAGCAAAGAAAACCCTCGATCAGGTCAACATGCATGTTAAAACTGCGAGAGTATGACCCTGATGAGGGCAAATCACAGACGTAACCCAGACCTAACATGCGTTATCCTCTAAAATATTTATCAAGACCAGTTTTAATTGAATGTTTCAGTGTGGTACCACATTACTACGTGATCCAAGCCAGAAAAAACCCAGGATCTGTTCAACAAGTATGTGAAGAATGCGAAAGTATGAGTCTGATGAGTGAAAATCCCAGACCTAACCTAGACCTAACATGCGTTATCCTCTAAAATATTGATCCAAACCAGGTTTAAAGGACTGTTTCAGTGTGGTACCACACAACTACGTGATCCAAACCAGAAAAAACCCAGGATCCGTTCAACAAGTATGTGAAAAACGCGAAAGTATGAGCCTGATGAGGGCAAATCCCAGACATATCCCAGACCTAACTTGTGTTGTCCTCTAAGATATTGATGGAAACCAGGTTTAATTGACCGTTTCGGTGTGGTACCTCATTACTACGTGATCCAAACCAGAAAATAACCCAGGATCTGTTCAACGAGTATGTGAAGTGTGCGAAAGTATGAGTCTGATGAGGTCAAATCCCAGACCTATCCCAGACCTAACTTGCGTTATCCTCTAAAATATTGATCGAAACCAGGTTTAATTGACCGTTTCAGTGTGGTACCACATTACTACGTGATCCAAACCAGAAAAAACTCAGGATCAGTTCAACAAGTATGTGAAGAATGCGAAAGTATGAGCCTGATGAGGGCAAATCCCAGACCTATCCCAGGCCTAACTTGCGTTATCCTCTAAAATATTGATCGAAACCGGGTTTAATTGACCGTTTCGGTGTGGTACCTCATTACTACGTGATCCAAACCAGAAAAAACCCAGGATGCGTTCAACAAGTATGTGAAGAATGCGAAAGAATGAGTCTGATGAGTGAAAATCCCAGGCCTAACCTAGACCTAACATGAATTATTCTCTAAAATATTGATCGAAACCAGGTTTAATTGACTGTTTCAGTGTGATCCCACATTACTGCGTGATCCAAACCAGAAAAAACCCAGGATCCGTTCAACAAGTATGTGAAGAATGCGAAAGTATGAGTCTGATGAGGTCAAATCCCAGACCTATCCCAGACCTAACTTGCGTTATCCTCTAAAATATTGATCGAAACCAGGTTTAATTGACTGTTTCAGCGTGGTACCACATTACTACGTGATACAATCCAGAAACAGCCCAGGATCTAGCCATGAAGTATGAGAAATATGCGCAAGTATGAGCCTGATGAGGGCAAATCCTAGACCTAACCCAAACCTAACATGCGTTATCCTGTAAAATATTTATCAAGACCAGGTTTAATTGATTGTTTCAGTGTGGTACCACTTTACTACGTGATCCAAAGCAAAGAAAACCCTCGATCAGGTCAACATGCATGTTAAAACTGCGAAAGTATGACCCTGATGAGGGCAAATCACAGACGTAACCCAGACCTAACATGCGTTATCCTCTAAAATATTTATCAAGACCAGTTTTAATTGAATGTTTCAGTGTGGTACCACATTACTACGTGATCCAAGCCAGAAAAAACCCAGGATCTGTTCAACAAGTATGTGAAGAATGCGAAAGTATGAGTCTGATGAGTGAAAATCCCAGACCTATCCCAGACCTAACTTGCGTTATCCTCTAAAATATTGATCGAAACCAGGTTTCATCGACTGTTTCAGTGTGGTACCAGACTACTACGTGACCCAATCCAGAAAAAACCCAGGATCTGTTCAACAAGTATGTGAAAAACGCGAAAGTATGAGCCTGATGAGGGAAAATCCCAGACCTATCCCAGACCTAACTTGCGTTATCCTCTAAAATATTGATCGAAACCAGGTTTAATTGACTGTTTCTGTGTGGTA
Source organism: Colletes latitarsis (assembly GCF_051014445.1). Taxonomy (NCBI): domain Eukaryota; kingdom Metazoa; phylum Arthropoda; class Insecta; order Hymenoptera; family Colletidae; genus Colletes; species Colletes latitarsis. The sequence goes on along the minus strand of NW_027488366.1, from coordinate 29,323,835 downwards.
CCACATTACTACGTGATACAATCCAGAAATAGCCCAGGATCTAGCCATGAAGTATGAGAAATATGCGAAAGTATGAGCCTGACGAGGGCAAATCCCAGACCTAACCTAGACCTAACATGAATTATTCTCTAATACATTGATCGAAACCAGGTTTAATTGACTGTTTCAGTGTGGTCCCACATTACTACGTGATCCAAACCAGAAAAAACCCAGGATCCGTTCAACAAGTATGTGAAAAACGCGAAAGTATGAGCCTGATGAGGGCGAATCCCAGACCTATGCCAGACCTAACTTGCGTTATCCTCTAAAATATTGATCGAAACCAGGTTTAATTGACTGTTTCAGCGTGGTACCACATTACTACGTGATACAATCCAGAAACAGCCCAGAAGCTAGCGTTGAAGTATGAGAAATATGCGAAAGTATGAGCCTGATGATGGCAAATCCAAGACCTAACCCAAACCTAACATGAGTTATCCTCTAAAATATTTATCAAGACCAGGTTTAATTGAATGTTTCAGTGTGGTACCACATTACTACGTGAACCAAACCAGAAAAAACCCTGTATCTGTTCAACAAGTATGTGAAGTGTGCGAAAGTATGAGTCTGATGAGGGCAAATCCCAGACCTATCCCAGACCTAACATGCGTTATCCTCTAAAATATTTATCAAGACCAGGTTTAATTGATTGTTTCAGTGTGGTCCCACATTATTACGTGATCCAAACCAGAAAAAACCCAGGATCCGTTCAACAAGTATGTGAAGAATGCGAAAGTATGAGTCTGATGAGTGAAAATCCCTGACCTAACCTAGACCTAACTTGCGTTATCGTCTAAAATGTTGATCCAAACCAGGTTTAATGGACTGTTTCAGTGTGGTACCACACTACTACGTGATCCAAACCAGAAAAAACCCAGGATCTGTTCAACAAGTATGTGAAAAACGCGAAGGTATGAGCCTGATGTGGGCAAATCCCAGACCTATCCCAGACCTAACTTGCGTTGTCCTCTAAGATATTGATGGAAACCAGGTTTAATTGACTGTTTCAGTGTTGTACTTCATTACTACGTGATGCAATCCAGAAAAAGCCCAGGATCTAGCCATCAAGTATGAGAAATATGCGAAAGAATGAGCCTGATGAGAGCAAATCCCAGACCTAACCTAGACCTAACATGAATTATTCTCTAATATATTGATCGAAACCAGGTTTAGTTGACCGTTTCAGTGTGGCCCCACATTACTGCGTGAACCAAACCAGAAAAAACCCAGGATCCGTTCAACAAGTGTGTGAAGAATACGAAAGTATGAGTCTGATGAGTGAAAATCCCCGGCCTAACCTAGACCTAACATGCGTTATCCTCAAAAATATTGATCGAAACCAGGTTTAATCGACTGTTTCAGTGTGGTACCACACAACTACGTGACCCAATCCAGAAAAAACCCAGGATCTGTTCAACAAGTATGTGAAAAACGCGAAAGTATGAGCCTGATGAGGGAAAATCCCAGACCTATCCCAGACCTAACTTGCGTTATCCTCAAAAATATTGATCGAAACCAGGTTTAATCGACTGTTTCAGTGTGCTCCCACATTACTACGTGATACAATCCAGAAATAGCCCAGGATCTAGCCATGAAGTATGAGAAATATGCGAAAGTATGAGCCTGACGAGGGCAAATCCTAGACCTAACCCAGACCTAACATGCGTTATCCTCTAAAATATTTATCAAGACCAGGTTTAATTGATTGTTTCTGTGGGGTCCCACATTACTTCGTGATCCAAACCAGCAAAAACCCAGGATCCGTTCAACAAGTATGAGAAGAATGCGAAAGTATGAGTCTGATGAGTGAAAATCCCCGGCCTAACCTAGACCTAACATGCGTTATCCTCAAGAATATTGATCGAAACCAGGATTAATCGACTGTTTCAGTGTGGTACCACACTACTACGTGACCCAATCCAGAAAAAACCCAGGATCTGTTCAACAAGTATGTGAAAAACGCGAAAGTATGAGCGTGATGAGGGAAAATCCCAGACCTATCCCAGACCTAACTTGCGTTATCCTCTAAAATATTGATCGAAACCAGGTTTAATTGACTGTTTCTGTGTGGTACCACATTACTACGTGATACAATCCAGAAATAGCCCAGGATCTAGCCATGAAGTATGAGAAATGTGCGAAAGTATGAGCCTGACGAGGGCAAATCCCAGACCTAACCTAGACCTAACATGAATTATTCTCTAATACATTGATCGAAACCAGGTTTAATTGACTGTTTCAGTGTGGTCCCACATTACTACGTGATCCAAACCAGAAAAAACCCAGGATCCGTTCAACAAGTATGTGAAGAATGCGAAAGTATGAGCCTGATGAGAGCAAATCCCAGACCTAACCTAGACCTAACATGAATTATTCTCTAAAATATTGATCGAAACCAGGTTTAATTGACTGTTTCAGTGTGGTACCACATTACTACGTGATCCAAACCAGAAAAAGCCCAGGATCAGTTCAACAAGTATGTGAAAAACGCGAAAGTATGAGCCTGCTGAGGGCGAATCCCAGACCTATGCCAGACCTAACTTGCGTTATCCTCTAAAATATTGATCGAAACCAGGTTTAATTGACTGTTTCAGCGTGGTACCACATTACTACGTGATACAATCCAGAAACAGCCCAGAAGCTAGCCATGAAGTATGAGAAATATGCGAAAGTATGAGCCTGATGATGGCAAATCCAAGACCTAACCCAAACCTAACATGAGCTATCCTCTAAAATATTTATCAAGACCAGGTTTAATTGATTGTTTCAGTGTGGTACCACTTTACTACGTGATCCAAAGCAAAGAAAACCCTCGATCAGGTCAACATGCATGTTAAAACTGCGAGAGTATGACCCTGATGAGGGCAAATCACAGACGTAACCCAGACCTAACATGCGTTATCCTCTAAAATATTTATCAAGACCAGTTTTAATTGAATGTTTCAGTGTGGTACCACATTACTACGTGATCCAAGCCAGAAAAAACCCAGGATCTGTTCAACAAGTATGTGAAGAATGCGAAAGTATGAGTCTGATGAGTGAAAATCCCAGACCTAACCTAGACCTAACATGCGTTATCCTCTAAAATGTTGATCCAAACCAGGTTTAATGGACTGTTTCAGTGTGGTACCACACTACTACGTGATCCAAACCAGAAAAAACCCAGGGTCTGTTCAACAAGTATGTGAAAAACGCGATGGTATGAGCCTGATGTGGGCAAATCCCAGACCTATCCCAGACCTAACTTGCGTTGTCCTCTAAGATATTGATGGAAACCAGGTTTAATTGACTGTTTCAGTGTTGTACTTCATTACTACGTGATGCAATCCAGAAAAAGCCCAGGATCTAGCCATCAAGTATGAGATATATGCGAAAGAATGAGCCTGATGAGAGCAAATCCCAGACCTAACCTAGACCTAACATGAATTATTCTCTAATATATTGATCGAAACCAGGTTTAGTTGACCGCTTCAGTGTGGCCCCACATTACTGCGTGATCCAAACCAGAAAAAACCCAGGATCCGTTCAACAAGTGTGTGAAGAATGCGAAAGTATGAGTCTGATGAGTGAAAATCCCCGGCCTAACCTAGACCTAACATGCGTTATCCTCAAAAATATTGATCGAAACCAGGTTTAATCGACTGTTTCAGTGTGGTACCACACTACTACGTGACCCAATCCAGAAAAAACCCAGGATCTGTTCAACAAGTATGTGAAAAACGCGAAAGTATGAGCCTGATGAGGGAAAATCCCAGACCTATCCCAGACCTAACTTGCGTTATCCTCAAAAATATTGATCGAAACCAGGTTTAATCGACTGTTTCAGTGTGGTACCGCACTACTACGTGACCCAATCCAGAAAAAACCCAGGATCCGTTCAACAAGTATGAGAAGAATGCGAAAGTATGAGTCTGATGAGTGAAAATCCCAGGCCTAACCTAGACCTATCATGAATTATTCTCTAAAATATTGATCAAAACTAGGTTTAATTGACTGTTCCAGTGTGGTACCACATTACTACGTGATCCAAACCAGAAAAAACCCAGGATCCGTTCAACAAGTATGAGAAAAATGCGAAAGTATGAGTCTGATGAGTGAAAATCCCAGGCCTAACCTAGACCTAACATGCGTTATCCTCAAAAATATTGATCGAAACCTGGTTTAATCGACTGTTTCAGTGTGGTCCCACATTACTACGTGATCCAAACCAGAAAAAACCCAGGATCCGTTCAACAAGTATGTGAAGAATGCGAAAGTATGAGTCTGATAAGTGAAAATCCCAGACCTAACCTAGACCTAACATGCGTTATCCTCTAAAATGTTGATCCAAACCAGGTTTAATGGACTGTTTCAGTGTGGTACCACATTACTATGTGATCCAAACCAGAAAATAACCCAGGATCTGTTCAACGAGTATGTGAAGTGTGCGAAAGTATGAGTCAGATGAGGTCAAATCCCAGACCAATCCCAGACTTAACTTGCGTTATCCTCTAAAATATTGATCGAAACCAGGTTTCATCGACTGTTTCAGTGTGGTACCACATTACTACGTGATGCAATCCAGAAAAAGTCCAGGATCTAGCCATCAAGTTTGAGAAATATGCGAAAGAATGAGCCTGATGAGGGCAAATCCTAGACCTAACCCAGTCCTAACATGCGTTATCCTCTAAAATATTGATCGCAAGCAGGTTTAATGGACTGTTTCAGTGTGGTACCACACTACTACGTGATCCAAACCAGAAAAAACCCAGGATCTGTTCAACAAGTATGTGAAAAACGCGAAAGTATGAGTCTGATGAGGTCAAATCCCAGACCTATCCCAGACTTATGTTGCGTTATCCTCTAAAATACTGATCGAAACCAGGTTTAATCGACTGTTTCAGTGTGGTACCACATTACTACGTGATCCAAACCAGAAAAAACCCAGGATCCGTTCAACAAGTATGTGAAGAATGCGAAAGTATGAGTCTGATGAGTGAAAATCCCCGACCTAACATAGACCTAACATGCGTTATCCACTAAAATATTGATCCAAACCTGGTTTAATGGACTGTTTCAGTGTGGTACCACACTACTACGTGATACAAACCAGATAAAACCCAGGATCTGTTCAACAAGTATGTGAAAAACGCGAAAGTATGAGCGTGATGAGGGCAAGCCCCAGACCTATCCCAGACCTAACTTGCGTTGTCCTCTAAGATATTGATGGAAACCAGGTTTAATTGACTGTTTCAGTGTTGCACTTCATTACTACGAGATGCAATCCAGAAAAAGCCCAGGATCTAGCCATCAAGTATGAGAAATATGCGAAAGTATGAGCCTGACGAGGGCAAATCCTAGACCTAACCCAGACCTAACATGCGTTATCCTCTAAAATATTTATCAAGACCAGGTTTAATTGCTTGTTTCTGTGTGGTCCCACATTACTTCGTGATCCAAACCAGCAAAAACCCAGGATCCGTTCAACAAGTATGTGAAGAATGCGAAAGTATGAGTCTGATGAGTGAAAATCCCCTGCCTAACCTAGACCTAACATGCGTTATCCTCAAAAATATTGATCGAAACCAGGTTTAATCGACTGTTTCAGTGTGGTACCACACTACTACGTGACCCAATCCAGAAAAAACCCAGGATCTGTTCAACAAGCATGTGAAAAACGCGAAAGTATGAGCCTGATGAGGGAAAATCCCAGACCTATCCCAGACCTAACTTGCGTTATCCTCTAAAATATTGATCGAAACCAGGTTTAATTGACTGTTTGTGTGTGGTACCACATTACTACGTGATACAATCCAGAAATAGCCCAGGATCTAGCCATGAAGTATGAGAAATATGCGAAAGTATGAGCCTGACGAGGGCAAATCCTAGACCTAACCCAGACCTAACATGCGTTATCCTCTAAAATATTTATCAAGACCAGGTTTAATTGATTGTTTCTGTGTGGTCCCACATTACTTCGTGATCCAAACCAGCAAAAACCCAGGATCCGTTCAACAAGTATGAGAAGAATGCGAAAGTATGAGTCTGATGAGTGAAAGTCCCCGGCCTAACCTAGACCTAACATGCGTTATCCTCAAGAATATTGATCGAAACCAGGTTTAATCGACTGTTTCAGAGTGGTACCACACTACTACGTGACCCAATCCAGAAAAAACCCAGGATCTGTTCAACAAGTATGTGAAAAACGCGAAAGTATGAGCCTGATGAGGGAAAATCCCAGACCTATCCCAGACCTAACTTGCGTTATCCTCTAAAATATTGATCGAAACCAGGTTTAATTGACTGTTTCTGTGTGGTACCACATTACTACGTGATACAATCCAGAAATAGCCCAGGATCTAGCCATGAAGTATGAGAAATATGCGAAAGTATGAGCCTGACGAGGGCAAATCCTAGACCTAACCCAGACCTAACATGCGTTATCCTCTAAAATATTTATCAAGACCAGGTTTAATTGATTGTTTCTGTGTGGTCCCACATTACTTCGTGATCCAAACCAGCAAAAACCCAGGATCCGTTCAACAAGTATGAGAAGAATGCGAAAGTATGAGTCTGATGAGTGAAAATCCCCGGCCTAACCTAGACCTAACTTGCCTTATCCTCTAAAATATTGATCGAAACCAGGTTTAATTGACTGTTTCTGTGTGGTACCACATTACTACGTGATGCAATCCAGAAATAGCCCAGGATCTAGCCATGAAGTATGAGAAATATGCGAAAGTATGAGCCTGACGAGGGCAAATCCCAGACCTAACCTAGAGCTAACATGAATTATTCTCTAATATATTGATCGAAACCAGGTTTAATTGACTGTTTCAGTGTGGTCCCACATTACTACGTGATCCAAACCAGAAAAAACCCAGGATCCGTTCAACAAGTATGTGAAGAATGCGAAAGTATGAGCCTGATGAGAGCAAATCCCAGACCTAACCTAGACCTAACATGAATTATTCTCTAAAATATTGATCGAAACCAGGTTTAATTGACTGTTTCAGTGTGGTACCACATTACTACGTGATCCAAACCAGAAAAAGCCCAGGATCAGTTCAACAAGTATGTGAAAAACGCGAAAGTATGAGCCTGATGAGGGCGAATCCCAGACCTATGCCAGACCTAACTTGCGTTATCCTCTAAAATATTGATCGAAACCAGGTTTAATTGACTGTTTCAGCGTGGTACCACATTACTACGTGATACAATCCAGAAACAGCCCAGAAGCTAGCAATGAAGTATGAGAAATATGCGAAAGTATGAGCCTGATGATGGCAAATCCAAGACCTAACCCAAACCTAACATGAGTTATCCTCTAAAATATTTATCAAGACCAGGTTTAATTGAATGTTTCAGTGTGGTACCACATTACTACGTGAACCAAACCAGAAAAAACCCTGTATCTGCTCAACAAGTATGTGAAGTGTGCGAAAGTATGAGTCTGATGAGGGCAAATCCCAGACCTATCCCAGACCTAACATGCGTTATCCTCTAAAATATTTATCAAGACCAGGTTTAATTGATTGTTTCAGTGTGGTCCCACATTATTACGTGATCCAAACCAGAAAAAACCCAGGATCCGTTCAACAAGTATGTGAAGAATGCGAAAGTATGAGTCTGATGAGTGAAAATCCCTGACCTAACCTAGACCTAACATACGTTATCCTCTAAAATGTTGATCCAAACCAGGTTTAATGGACTGTTTCAGTGTGGTACCACACTACTACGTGATCCAAACCAGAAAAAACCCAGGATCTGTTCAACAAGTATGTGAAAAACGCGAAGGTATGAGCCTGATGTGGGCAAATCCCAGACCTATCCCAGACCTAACTTGCGTTGTCCTCTAAGATATTGATGGAAACCAGGTTTAATTGACTGTTTCAGTGTTGTACTTCATTACTACGTGATGCAATCCAGAAAAAGCCCAGGATCTAGCCATCAAGTATGAGAAATATGCGAAAGAATGAGCCTGATGAGAGCAAATCCCAGACCTAACCTAGACCTAACATGAATTATTCTCTAATATATTGATCGAAACCAGGTTTAGTTGACCGTTTCAGTGTGGCCCCACATTACTGCGTGATCCAAACCAGAAAAAACCCAGGATCCGTTCAACAAGTGTGTGAAGAATGCGAAAGTATGAGTCTGATGAGTGAAAATCCCCGGCCCAACCTAGACCTAACATGCGTTATCCTCAAAAATATTGATCGAAACCAGGTTTAATCGACTGTTTCAGTGTGGTACCACACTACTACGTGACCCAATCCAGAAAAAACCCAGGATCTGTTCAACAAGTATGTGAAAAACGCGAAAGTATGAGCCTGATGAGGGAAAATCCCAGACCTATCCCAGACCTAACTTGCGTTATCCTCAAAAATATTGATCGAAACCAGGTTTAATCGACTGTTTCAGTGTGGTACCCCACTACTACGTGACCCAATCCAGAAAAAACCCAGGATCCGTTCAACAAGTATGAGAAGAATGCGAAAGTATGAGTCTGATGAGTGAAAATCCCAGGCCTAACCTAGACCTAACATGAATTATTCTCTAAAATATTGATCAAAACTAGGTTTAATTGACTGTTTCAGTGTGGTACCACATTACTACGTGATCCAAACCAGAAAAAAACCAGGATCCGTTCAACAAGTATGAGAAGAATGCGAAAGTATGAGTCTGATGAGTGAAAATCCCAGGCCTAACCCAAACCTAACATGAGTTATCCTCTAAAATATTTATCAAGACCAGGTTTAATTGAATGTTTCAGTGTGGTACCACATTACTACGTGAACCAAACCAGAAAAAACCCTGTATCTGCTCAACAAGTATGTGAAGTGTGCGAAAGTATGAGTCTGATGAGGGCAAATCCCAGACCTATCCCAGACCTAACATGCGTTATCCTCTAAAATATTTATCAAGACCAGGTTTAATTGATTGTTTCAGTGTGGTCCCACATTATTACGTGATCCAAACCAGAAAAAACCCAGGATCCGTTCAACAAGTATGTGAAGAATGCGAAAGTATGAGTCTGATGAGTGAAAATCCCTGACCTAACCTAGACCTAACATACGTTATCCTCTAAAATGTTGATCCAAACCAGGTTTAATGGACTGTTTCAGTGTGGTACCACACTACTACGTGATCCAAACCAGAAAAAACCCAGGATCTGTTCAACAAGTATGTGAAAAACGCGAAGGTATGAGCCTGATGTGGGCAAATCCCAGACCTATCCCAGACCTAACTTGCGTTGTCCTCTAAGATATTGATGGAAACCAGGTTTAATTGACTGTTTCAGTGTTGTACTTCATTACTACGTGATGCAATCCAGAAAAAGCCCAGGATCTAGCCATCAAGTATGAGAAATATGCGAAAGAATGAGCCTGATGAGAGCAAATCCCAGACCTAACCTAGACCTAACATGAATTATTCTCTAATATATTGATCGAAACCAGGTTTAGTTGACCGTTTCAGTGTGGCCCCACATTACTGCGTGATCCAAACCAGAAAAAACCCAGGATCCGTTCAACAAGTGTGTGAAGAATGCGAAAGTATGAGTCTGATGAGTGAAAATCCCCGGCCCAACCTAGACCTAACATGCGTTATCCTCAAAAATATTGATCGAAACCAGGTTTAATCGACTGTTTCAGTGTGGTACCACACTACTACGTGACCCAATCCAGAAAAAACCCAGGATCTGTTCAACAAGTATGTGAAAAACGCGAAAGTATGAGCCTGATGAGGGAAAATCCCAGACCTATCCCAGACCTAACTTGCGTTATCCTCAAAAATATTGATCGAAACCAGGTTTAATCGACTGTTTCAGTGTGGTACCCCACTACTACGTGACCCAATCCAGAAAAAACCCAGGATCCGTTCAACAAGTATGAGAAGAATGCGAAAGTATGAGTCTGATGAGTGAAAATCCCAGGCCTAACCTAGACCTAACATGAATTATTCTCTAAAATATTGATCAAAACTAGGTTTAATTGACTGTTTCAGTGTGGTACCACATTACTACGTGATCCAAACCAGAAAAAACCCAGGATCCGTTCAACAAGTATGAGAAGAATGCGAAAGTATGAGTCTGATGAGTGAAAATCCCAGGCCTAACCTAGACCTAACATGCGTTATCCTCAAAAATATTGATCGAAACCTGGTTTAATCGACTGTTTCAGTGTGGTCCCACATTACTACGTGATCCAAACCAGAAAAAACCCAGGATCCGTTCAACAAGTATGTGAAGAATGCGAAAGTATGAGTCTGATAAGTGAAAATCCCAGACCTAACCTAGACATAACATGCGTTATCCTCTAAAATGTTGATCCAAACCAGGTTTAATGGACTGTTTCAGTGTGGTACCACACTAGTACGTGATCCAAACCAGAAAAAACCCAGGATCTGTTCAACAAGTATGTGAAAAACGCGAAAGTATGAGCCTGATGTGGGCAAATCCCAGACCTATCCCAGACCTAACTTGCGTTGTCCTCTAAGATATTGATGGAAACCAGGTTTAATTGACTGTTTCAGTGTTGTACTTCATTACTACGTGATGCAATCCAGAAAAAGCCCAGGATCTAGCCATCAAGTATGAGAAATATGCGAAAGAATGAGCCTGATGAGAGCAAATCCCAGACCTAACCTAGACCTAACATGCGTTATCCTCTAAAATGTTGATCCAAACCAGGTTTAATGGAGTGTTTCAGTGTGGTACCACACTACTACGTGATCCAAACCAGAAAAAACCCAGGATCCGTTCAACAAGTGTGTGAAGAATGCGAAAGTATGAGTCTGATGAGTGAAAATCCCCGGCCTAACCTAGACCTAACATGCGTTATCCTCAAAAATATTGTTCGAAACCAGGTTTAATCGACTGTTTCAGTGTGGTACCACACTACTACGTGACCCAATCCAGAAAAAACCCAGGATCTGTTCAACAAGTATGTGAAAACCGCGAAAGTATGAGCCTGATGAGGGAAAATCCCAGACCTATCCCAGACCTAACTTGCGTTATCCTCAAAAATATTGATCGAAACCAGGTTTAATCGACTGTTTCAGTGTGGTACCGCACTACTACGTGACCCAATCCAGAAAAAACCCAGGATCCGTTCAACAAGTATGAGAAGAATGCGAAAGTATGAGTCTGATGAGTGAAAATCCCAGGCCTAACCTAGACCTAACATGCGTTATCCTCAAAAATATTGATCGAAACCTGGTTTAATCGACAGTTTCAGTGTGGTACCACATTACTATGCGATCCAAACCAGAAGATAACCCAGGAGCTGTTCAACGAGTATGTGAAAAACGCGAAAGTATGAGCCTGATGAGGGAAAATCCCAGACCTATCCCAGACCTAACTTGCGTTATCCTCTAAAATGTTGATCCAAACCAGGTTTAATGGAGTGTTTCAGTGTGGTACCACACTACTACGTGATCCAAACCAGAAAAAACCCAGGATCCGTTCAACAAGTGTGTGAAGAATGCGAAAGTATGAGTCTGATGAGTGAAAATCCCCGGCCTAACCTAGACCTAACATGCGTTATCCTCAAAAATATTGATCGAAACCAGGTTTAATCGACTGTTTCAGTGTGGTACCACACTACTACGTGACCCAATCCAGAAAAAGCCCAGGATCTGTTCAACAAGTATGTGAAAAACGCGAAAGTATGTGCCTGATGAGACCAAATCCCAGACCTAACCTAGACCTAACATGAATTATTCTCTAAAATATTGATCAAAACCAGGTTTAATTGACTGTTTCAGTGTGGTACCACATTACTACGTGATCCAAACCAGAAAAAACCCAGGATCCGTTCAACAAGTATGAGAAGAATGCGAAAGTATGAGTCTGATGAGTGAAAATCCCAGGCCTAACCTAGACCTAACATGCGTTATCCTCAAAAATATTGATCGAAACCTGGTTTAATCGACTGTTTCAGTGTGGTACCACATTACTATGCGATCCAAACCAGAAAATAACCCAGGATCTGTTCAACGAGTATGTGAAGTGTGCGAAAGTATGAGTCTGATGAGGGCAAATCCCAGACCTATCCCAGACCTAACATGCGTTATCCTCTAAAATATTGATCGAAACCAGGTTTAATCGACTGTTTCAGTGTGGTCCCACATTACTACGTGATCCAAACCAGAAACAACCCAGGATCCGTTCAACAAGTATGTGAAGAATGCGAAAGTATGAGTCTGATGAGTGAAAATCCCAGGCCTAACCTAGACCTAACATGCGTTATCCTCAAAAATATTGATCGAAACCTGGCTTAATCGACTGTTTCAGTGTGGTACCACATTACTATGCGATCCAAACCAGAAAATAACACAGGATCTGCCAAACGAGTATCTGAAGTGTGCGAAAGTATGAGCCTGATGAGAGCAAATCCCAGACCTAACCTAGACCTAACATGAATTATTCTCTAAAATATTGATCGAAACCAGGTTTAATTGACTGTTTCAGTGTGATACCACATTACTACGTGATCCAAACCAGAAAAAGCCCAGGATCAGTTCAACAAGTATGTGAAAAACGCGAAAGTATGAGCCTGATGAGGGCGAATCCCAGACCTATGCCAGACCTAACTTGCGTTATCCTCAAAAATATTGATCGAAACCAGGTTTAATCGACTGTTTCAGTGTGGTACCACACTACTACGTGACCCAATCCAGAAAAAACCCAGGATCTGTTCAACAAGTATGTGAAAAACGCGAAAGTATGAGCCTGATGAGGGAAAATCCCAGACCTATCCCAGACCTAACATGCGTTATCCTCTAAAATGTTGATCCAAACCAGGTTTAATCGACTGTTTCAGTGTGGTACCGCACTACTACGTGACCCAATCCAGAAAAAACCCAGGATCCGTTCAACAAGTATGAGAAGAATGCGAAAGTATGAGTCTGATGAGTGAAAATCCCAGGCCTAACCTAGACCTAACATGCGTTATCCTCAAAGATATTGACCGAAACCTGGTTTAATCGACAGTTTCAGTGTGGTACCACATTACTATGCGATCCAAACCAGAAGATAACCCAGGAGCTGTTCAACGAGTATGTGAAAAACGCGAAAGTATGAGCCTGATGTGGGCAAATCCCAGACCTATCCCAGACCTAACTTGCGTTGTCCTCTAAGATATTGACGGAATCCAGGTTTAATTGACTGTTTCAGTGTTGTACTTCATTACTACGTGATGCAATCCAGAAAAAGGCCAGGATCTAGCCATCAAGTATGAGAAATATGCGAAGGAATGAGCCTGATGGGAGCAAATCCCAGACCTAACATAGACCTAACATGAATTATTCTCTAAAATATTGATCAAGACCAGGTTTAATTGATTGTTTCAGTGTGGTCCCACATTATTACGTGATCCAAACCAGAAAAAACCCAGGATCCGTTCAACAAGTATGAGAAGAATGCGAAAGTATGAGTCTGATGAGTGAAAATCCCAGGCCTAACCTAGACCTAACATGCGTTATCCTCAAAAATATTGATCGAAACCTGGTTTAATCGACAGTTTCAGTGTGGTACCACATTACTATGCGATCCAAACCAGAAGATAACCCAGGAGCTGTTCAACGAGTATGTGAAAAACGCGAAAGTATGAGCCTGATGTGGGCAAATCCCAGGCCTAACCTAGACCTAACATGCGTTATCCTCAAAAATATTGATCGAAACCTGGCTTAATCGACTGTTTCAGTGTGGTACCACATTACTATGCGATCCAAACCAGAAAATAACACAGGATCTGCCAAACGAGTATCTGAAGTGTGCGAAAGTATGAGCCTGATGAGAGCAAATCCCAGACCTAACCTAGACCTAACATGAATTATTCTCTAAAATATTGATCGAAACCAGGTTTAATTGACTGTTTCAGTGTGGTACCACATTACTACGCGATCCAAACCAGAAAAAGCCCAGGATCAGTTCAACAAGTATGTGAAAAACGCGAAAGTATGAGCCTGATGAGGGCGAATCCCAGACCTATGCCAGACCTAACTTGCGTTATCCTCAAAAATATTGATCGAAACCAGGTTTAATCGACTGTTTCAGTGTGGTACCACACTACTACGTGACCCAATCCAGAAAAAACCCAGGATCTGTTCAACAAGTATGTGAAAAACGCGAAAGTATGAGCCTGATGAGGGAAAATCCCAGACCTATCCCAGACCTAACATGCGTTATCCTCTAAAATGTTGATCCAAACCAGGTATAATGGAGTGTTTCAGTGTGGTACCGCACTACTACGTGACCCAATCCAGAAAAAACCCAGGATCCGTTCAACAAGTATGAGAAGAATGCGAAAGTATGAGTCTGATGAGTGAAAATCTCAGGCCTAACCTAGACCTAACATGCGTTATCCTCAAAGATATTGATCGAAACCTGGTTTAATCGACAGTTTCAGTGTGGTACCACATTACTATTCGATCCAAACCAGAAGATAACCCAGGAGCTGTTCAACGAGTATGTGAAAAACGCGAAAGTATGAGCCTGATGTGGGCAAATCCCAGACCTATCCCAGACCTAACTTGCGTTGTCCTCTAAGATATTGATGGAATCCAGGTTTAATTGACTGTTTCAGTGTTGTACTTCATTACTACGTGATGCAATCCAGAAAAAGGCCACAATCTAGCCATCAAGTATGAGAAATATGCGAAAGAATGAGCCTGATGGGAGCAAATGCCAGACCTAACCTAGACCTAACATGAATTATTCTCTAAAATATTGATCAAAACCAGGTTTAATTGACTGTTTCAGTGTGGTACCACATTACTACGTGATCCAAACCAGAAAAAACCCAGGATCCGTTCAACAAGTATGAGAAGAATGCGAAAGTATGAGTCTGATGAGTGAAAATCCCAGGCCTAACCTAGACCTAACATGCGTTATCCTCAAAAATATTGATCGAAACCTGGTTTAATCGACTGTTTCAGTGTGGTACCACATTACTATGCGATCCAAACCAGAAAATAACCCAGGATCTGTTCAACGAGTATGTGAAGTGTGCGAAAGTATGAGTCTGATGAGGGCAAATCCTAGACCTATCCCAGACCTAACATGCGTTATCCTCTAAAATATTGATCGAAACCAGGTTTAATCGACTGTTTCAGTGTGGTCCCACATTACTATGTGATCCAAACCAGAAACAACCCAGGATCCGTTCAACAAGTATGTGAAGAATGCGAAAGTATGAGTCTGATGAGTGAAAATCCCAGGCCTAACCTAGACCTAACATGCGTTATCCTCAAAAATATTGATCGAAACCTGGCTTAATCGACTGTTTCAGTGTGGTACCACATTACTATGCGATCCAAACCAGAAAATAACACAGGATCTGCCAAACGAGTATCTGAAGTGTGCGAAAGTATGAGCCTGATGAGAGCAAATCCCAGACCTAACCTAGACCTAACATGAATTATTCTCTAAAATATTGATCGAAACCAGGTTTAATTGACTGTTTCAGTGTGGTACCACATTACTACGTGATCCAAACCAGAAAAAGCCCAGGATCAGTTCAACAAGTATGTGAAAAACGCGAAAGTATGAGCCTGATGAGGGGAATCCCAGACCTATGCCAGACCTAACTTGCGTTATCCTCTAAAATATTTATCAAGACCAGGTTTAATTGATTGTTTCAGTGTGGTACCACATTACTACGTGATACAATCCAGAAACAGCCCAGAATCTAGCCATGAAGTATCAGAAATATGCGAAAGTATGAGCCTGATGATGGCAAATCCAAGACCTAACCCAAACCTAACATGAGTTATCCTCAAAAATATTTATCAAGACCAGGTTTAATTGAATGTTTCAGTGTGGTACCACATTACTACGTGAACCAAACCAGAAAAAACCCTGTATCTGTTCAACAAGTATGTGAAGAA
Source organism: Colletes latitarsis (assembly GCF_051014445.1). Taxonomy (NCBI): domain Eukaryota; kingdom Metazoa; phylum Arthropoda; class Insecta; order Hymenoptera; family Colletidae; genus Colletes; species Colletes latitarsis. The sequence continues at coordinate 29,307,923 of NW_027488366.1, read as the reverse complement.
TGCGAAAGTATGAGTCTGATGAGTGAAAATCCCAGGCCTAACTTAGACCTAACATGCGTTATCCTCAAAAATATTGATCGAAACCTGGTTTAATCGACAGTTTCAGTGTGGTACCACATTACTATGCGATCCAAACCAGAAGATAACCCAGGAGCTGTTCAACGAGTATGTGAAAAACGCGAAAGTATGAGCCTGATGTGGGCTAATCCCAGACCTATCCCAGACCTAACTTGCGTTGTCCTCTAAGATATTGATGGAATCCAGGTTTAATTGACTGTTTCAGTGTTGTACTTCATTACTACGTGATGCAATCCAGAAAAAGGCCAGGATCTAGCCATCAAGTATGAGAAATATGCGAAAGAATGAGCCTGATGAGAGCAAATCCCAGACCTAACCTAGACCTAACATGAATTATTCTCTAAAATATTGTTCAAAACCAGGTTTAATTGACTGTTTCAGTGTGGTACCACATTACTACGTGATCCAAACCAGAAACAACCCAGGATCCGTTCAACAAGTATGTGAAGAATGCGAAAGTATGAGTCTGATGCGTGAAAATCCCAGGCCTAACCTAGACCTAACATGCGTTATCCTCAAAAATATTGATCGAAACCTGGCTTAATCGACTGTTTCAGTGTGGTACCACATTACTATGCGATCCAAACCAGAAAATAACACAGGATCTGCCAAACGAGTATCTGAAGTGTGCGAAAGTATGAGCCTGATGAGAGCAAATCCCAGACCTAACCTAGACCTAACATGAATTATTCTCTAAAATATTGATCGAAACCAGGTTTAATTGACTGTTTCAGTGTGGTACCACATTACTACGTGATCCAAACCAGAAAAAGCCCAGGATCAGTTCAACAAGTATGTGAAAAACGCGAAAGTATGAGCCTGTTGAGGGCGAATCCCAGACCTATGCCAGACCTAACTTGCGTTGTCCTCTAAGATATTGATGGAATCCAGGTTTAATTGACTGTTTCAGTGTTGTACTTCATTACTACGTGATGCAATCCAGAAAAAGGCCAGGATCTAGCCATCAAGTATGAGAAATATGCGAAAGAATGAGCCTGATGGGAGCAAATCCCAGACCTAACCTAGACGTAACATGAATTATTCTCTAAAATATTGATCAAAACCAGGTTTAATTGACTGTTTCAGTGTGGTACCACATTACTACGTGATCCAAACCAGAAAAAACCCAGGATCCGTTCAACAAGTATGAGAAGAATGCGAAAGTATGAGTCTGATGAGTGAAAATCCCAGGCCTAACCTAGACCTAACATGCGTTATCCTCAAAAATATTGATCGAAACCTGGTTTAATCGACTGTTTCAGTGTGGTACCACATTACTATGCGATCCAAACCAGAAAATAACCCAGGATCTGTTCAACGAGTATGTGAAGTGTGCGAAAGTATGAGTCTGATGAGGGCAAATCCCAGACCTATCCCAGACCTAACATGCGTTATCCTCTAAAATATTGATCGAAACCAGGTTTAATCGACTGTTTCAGTGTGGTCCCACATTACTACGTGATCCAAACCAGAAACAACCCAGGATCCGTTCAACAAGTATGTGAAGAATGCGAAAGTAAGAGTCTGATGAGTGAAAATCCCAGGCCTAACCTAGACCTAACATGCGTTATCCTCAAAAATATTGATCGAAACCTGGCTTAATCGACTGGTTCAGTGTGGTACCACATTACTATGCGATCCAAACCAGAAAATAACACAGGATCTGCCAAACGAGTATGTGAAGTGTGCGAAAGTATGAGCCTGATGAGAGCAAATCCCAGACCTAACCTAGACCTAACATGAATTATTCTCTAAAATATTGATCGAAACCAGGTTTAATTGACTGTTTCAGTGTGGTACCACATTACTACGTGATCCAAACCAGAAAAAGCCCAGGATCAGTTCAACAAGTATGTGAAAAACGCGAAAGTATGAGCCTGATAAGGGCGAATCCCAGACCTATCTCAGACCTAACTTGCGTTATCCTCTAAAATATTGATCGAAACCAGGTTTAATTGACTGTTTCAGCGTGGTACCACATTACTACGTGATACAATGCAGAAATAGCCCAGGATCTGTTCAACAAGTATGTGAAAAATGCGAAAGTATGATCCTGATGAGGGCAAATCCCAGACCCATCCCAGACCTAACTTGGGTTGTCCTCTAAAATATTGATCGAAACCAGGTTTAATGGACTGTTTCAGTGTGGTACCACATTACTACGTGATGCAATCCAGAAAAAGACCAGGATCTAGCCATCAAGTATGAGAAATATTCGAAAGTATGACCCTGAAGAGGGCAAATCCCAGACCCATCCCAGACCTAACTTGGGTTGTCCTCTAAAATATTGATCGAAACCAGGTTTAATGGACTGTTTCAGTGTGGTACCACATTACTACGTGATGCAATCCAGAAAAATACCAGGATCTAGCCATCAAGTATGAGAAATATGCGAAAGAATGTGCCTGATGGGAGCAAATCCCAGACCTAACCTAGACCTAACATGAATTATCCTCTAAAATATTGATCGAAACCAGGTTTAATTGACTGTTTCAGTGTGGTACCACATTACTACGTGATCCAATCCAGAAATAGCCCAGGATCTAGCCATGAAGTATGAGAAATATGCGAAAGTATGACCCTGATGAGGGCAAATCCCAGACCTATCCCTGACCTAACTTGCGTTGTCCTCTAAAATACTGATCGAAGCGAGTATGAGCCTGATGAGGGCAAATCCCAGACCTATCCCAGACCTAACTTGCGTTATCCTCAATGATATTGATCGAAACCAGATTTAATCGACAGTTTCAGTGTGGTACCACAATACTACGTGATCCAAACCAGAAGAAAATCCAGGATCTAGCCATGAAGTATGAGAGATATGCGAAAGTATGAGCCTGATGAGGGCAAATCCTAGACCTAACCCAAACCTAACATGCGTTATCCTCTATAATATTAATCAAGACCAGGTTTAATGGAATGTTTCAGTGTGGTACCACTTTACTACGTGATCCAAAGCAGAAAAAACCCTCGATCAGGTTAACATGTAAGATAAAACTGCGAAAGTATGACCCTGATGAGGGCAAATCCCAGGCCTAACCTAGACCTAACTTGCGTTATCCTCTAAAATATTGATCGAAATCAGGTTTAATCGACTGTTTCAGTGTGGTACCACATTACTACGTGATCCAAACCAGAAAAAACCCAGGATCCGTCCAAGAAGTATGTGAAGAATGCGAAAGTATGAGTCTGATGAGTGAAAATCCCAGACCTAACCTAGACCTAACATGCGTTATCCTCCAAAATATTGATCCATACCAGGTTTAATGGACTGTTTCAGTGTGGTACCACACTACTACGTGATCCAAACCAGAAAAAACCCAGGATCTGTTCAACAAGTATGTGAAAAACGCGAAAGTATGAGCCTGATGAGGGCAAATCCCAGACCTATCCCAGACCAAACTTGCGTTATCCTTTAAACTATTGATGCAAACCAGGTTTAATTGACTGTTTCAGTGTGGTACCACATTACTACGTGATACAAACCAGAAACAGCCCAGGATCTAGCCCTGAAGTATGAGAAATATGCGAAAGTATGAGCCTGCTGAGGGCAAATCCTAGACCTAACCCAAACCTAACATGCGTTATCCTCAAAAATATTGATCGAAACCTGGTTTAATCGACTGTTTCAGTGTAGTACCACATTACTATGTGATCCAAACCTGAAAATAACCTAGGATCTGTTCAACGAGTATGTGAAGTGTGCGAATGTATGAGTATGATGAGGTCAAATCCCAGACCAATCCCAGACTTAACTTGCGTTATCCTCTAAGATATTGATCGAAACCAGGTTTAGTCGATTGTTTCAGTGTGGTACCACATTACTACGTGATCCAAACCAGAAAAAACCCAGGACCAGTTCAACAAGTATGAGAAGAATGCGAAAGTATGAGTCCGATGAGTGAAAATCCCAGGGCTAACCTAGACCTAACATGCGATATCCTCTAAAATATTGATCCAAACCAGGCTTAATGGACTGTTGCAGTGTGGTACCACACTACTACGTGATACAAACCAGAAAAAACCAAGGATCTGTTCAACAAGTATGTGAAAAACGCGAAAGTATGAGCCTGATGAGGGCGAATCCCAGACCAATGCCAGACCTAACTTGCGTTATCCTCTAAAATATTGATGGAAACCAGGTTTAATTAACTGTTTCAGTGTGGTACCACACTACTACGTGATACAAACCAGAAAAAACCCAGGATCTGTTCAACAAGTATGTGAAAAACGCCAAAGTATGAGCCTGATGAGGGCGAATCCCAGACCTATGCCAGACCTAACATGCGTTGTCCTCTAAGATATTGATGGAAACCAGGTTTAATTGAATGTTTCAGTGTCGTACTTCATTAATACGTGATGCAATCCAGAAAAAGCCCAGGATCTAGCCATCAAATATGAGAAATATGCGAAAGTATGAGCCTGATGAGAGCAAATCCCAGACCTAACCTAGACCTAACATGAATTATTCTCTAAAATATTTATCGAAACCAGGTTTAATTGATTGTCTCAGTGTGGACCCACATTACTACGTGATCCAAACCAGAAAAAACCCAGGATCTGTTCAACAAGTATGTGAAGAATGCGAAAGTATGAGTCTGATGAGTGAAAATCCCAGGCCTGACCTAGACCTAACATGCGTTATCCTCTAAAATATTGAGCGAAACCAGGTTTAATGGACTGTTTCAGCGTGGTACCACACTACTACGGGATCCAAACCAGAAAATAACCCAAGATCTGTTCAACGAGTATGTGAAGTGTGCGAAAGTATGAGTCTGATGAGGTCAAATCCCAGACCAATACCAGACTTAACTTGCGTTATCCTCTAAAATATTGATCGAAACAAGGTTTAATGGACTGTTTCAGTGTGGTACCACATTACTACGTGATCCAGACCTGAAAAAACCCAGGTTTAGTTCAACAAGTATGAGAAGAATGCGAAAGTATGAGTCTGATGAGTGAAAATCCCAGGCCTAACCTAGACCTAACATGCGTTATCCTCAAAAATATTGATCGAAACATGGTGTAATCGGCTGTTTCAGTGTGGTACCACATTACTAAGTGATCCAAACCAAAAAAAACCCAGGATCTGTTCAACAAGTATGTGAAGAATGCGAAAGTATGAGTCTGATGAGTGAAAATCCCAGGCCTGACCTAGACCTAACATGCGTTATCCTCTAAAATATTGAGCGAAACCAGGTTTAATTGACTGTTTTATTGTGGTACCACTCTACTACGTGATCCAAATCAGAAAAAACCCAGGAACCGTTCAACAAGTATGTGAAGAATGCGAAAGTATGAGTCTGATGAGTGAAAATCCCAGGCCTAACCTAGACCTAACATGCGTTATCCTCAAAAATATTGATCGAAACCTGGTGTAATCGGCTGTTTCAGTGTGGTACCACATTACTAAGTGATCCAAACCAGAAAAAACCCAGGATCTGTTCAACAAGTATGTGAAGAATGCGAAAGTATGAGTCTGATGAGTGAAAATCCCAGGCCTGACCTAGACCTAACATGCGTTATCCTCTAAAATGTTGATCCAAACCAGGTTTAATGGAGTGTTTCAGTGTGGTACCGCACTACTACGTGACCCAATCCAGAAAAAACCCAGGATCCGTTCAACAAGTATGAGAAGAATGCGAAAGTATGAGTCTGATGAGTGAAAATCCCAGGCCTAACCTAGACCTAACATGCGTTATCCTCAAAGATATTGATCGAAACCTGGTTTAATCGACAGTTTCAGTGTGGTACCACATTACTATGCGATCCAAACCAGAAGATAACCCAGGAGCTGTTCAACGAGTATGTGAAAAACGCGAAAGTATGAGCCTGATGTGGGCAAATCCCAGACCTATCCCAGACCTAACTTGCGTTGTCCTCTACGATATTGATGGAATCCAGGTTTAATTGACTGTTTCAGTGTTGTACTTCATTACTACGTGATGCAATCCAGAAAAAGGCCAGGATCTAGCCATCAAGTATGAGAAATATGCGAAAGAATGAGCCTGATGGGAGCAAATCCCAGACCTAACCTAGACCTAACATGAATTATTCTCTAATATATTGATCAAAACCAGGTTTAATTGACTGTTTCAGTGTGGTACCACATTACTACGTGATCCAAACCAGAGAAAACCCAGGATCCGTTCAACAAGTATGAGAAGAATGCGAAAGTATGAGTCTGATGAGTGAAAATCCCAGGCCTAACCTAGACCTAACATGCGTTATCCTCAAAAATATTGATCGAAACCTGGTTTAATCGACTGTTTCAGTGTGGTACCACATTACTATGCGATCCAAACCAGAAAATAACCCAGGATCTGTTCAACGAGTATGTGAAGTGTGCGAAAGTATGAGTCTGATGAGGGCAAATCCCAGACCTATCCCAGACCTAACATGCGTTATCCTCTAAAATATTGATCGAAACCAGGTTTAATCGACTGTTTCAGTGTGGTCCCACATTACTACGTGATCCAAACCAGAAACAACCCAGGATCCGTTCAACAAGTATGTGAAGAATGCGAAAGTATGAGTCTGACGAGTGAAAATCCCAGGCCTAATCTAGACCTAACATGCGTTATCCTCAAAAATATTGATCGAAACCTGGCTTAATCGACTGTTTCAGTGTGGTACCACATTACTATGCGATTCAAACCAGAAGATAACACAGGATCTGTCAAACGAGTATGTGAAGTGTGCGAAAGTATGAGCCTGATGAGAGCAAATCCCAGACCTAACCTAGACCTAACATGAATTATTCTCTAAAATATTGATCGAAACCAGGTTTAATTGACTGTTTCAGTGTGGTACCACATTACTACGTGATCCAAACCAGAAAAAGCCCAGGATCAGTTCAACAAGTATGTGAAAAACGCGAAAGTATGAGCCTGATGAGGGCGAATCCCAGACCTATGCCAGACCTAACATGCGTTATCCTCAAAAATATTGATGGAAACCAGGTTTAATTGACTGTTTCAGCGTGGTACCACATTACTACGTGATACAATCCAGAAATAGCCCAGGATCTGTTCAACAAGTATGTGAAAAATGCGAAAGTATGATCCTGATGAGGGCAAATCCCAGACCCATCCCAGACCTAACTTGGGTTGTCCTCTAAAATATTGATCGAAACCAGGTTTAATGGACTGTTTCAGTGTGGTACCACATTACTACGTGATGCAATCCAGAAAAAGACCAGGATCTAGCCATCAAGTATGAGAAATATTCGAAAGTATGACCCTGAAGAGGGCAAATCCCAGACCTATCCCAGACCTAACTTGTGTTGTCCTCTAAAATATTGATCGAAACCAGTATGAGCCTGATAAGGGCGAATCCCAGACCTATCTCAGACCTAACTTGCGTTATCCTCTAAAATATTGATCGAAACCAGGTTTAATTGACTGTTTCTGCGTGGTACCACATTACTACGTGATACAATCCAGAAATAGCCCAGGATCTGTTCAACAAGTATGTGAAAAATGCGAAAGTATGATCCTGATGAGGGCAAATCCCAGACCCATCCCAGACCTAACTTGGGTTGTCCTCTAAAATATTGATCGAAACCAGGTTTAATGGACTGTTTCAGTGTGGTACCACATTACTGCGTGATGCAATCCAGAAAAAGACCAGGATCTAGCCATCAAGTATGAGAAATATGCGAAAGAATGTGCCTGATGGGAGCAAATCCCAGACCTAACCTAGACCTAACATGAATTATTCTCTAATATATTGATCGAAACCAGGTTTAATGGACTGTTTCAGTGTGGTACCACATTACTACGTGATCCAAATCAGAAAAAACCCAGGATCTGTTCAACAAGTATGTGAAAAACGCGAAAGTATGAGCCTGATGAGGGCAAATCCTAGACCTAACCCAGGCCTAACATGCGATATCCTCTAAAATATTGATCGAAACCAGGTTTAATCGACTGTTTCAGTGTGGTACCACACTACTACGTGATCCAAACCAGAAAAAACCCAGGATCTGTTCAACAGGTATGTGAAAAACGCGAAAGTATGAGCCTGATGAGGGCAAATCCCAGACCTATCCCAGACCTAACTTCCGTTATCCTCTAAAATATTGATCGAAACCAGGTTTAATTGACTGTTTCAGTGTGGTACCACATTACTACGTGATCCAATCCAGAAATAGCCCAGGATCTAGCCATGAAGTATGAGAAATATGCGAAAGTATGACCCTGATGAGGGCAAATCCCAGACCTATCCCTGACCTAACTTGCGTTGTCCTCTAAAATACTGATCGAAGCGAGTATGAGCCTGATGAGGGCAAATCCCAGACCTATCCCAGACCTAACTTGCGTTATCCTCAATAATATTGATCGAAACCAGGTTTAATCGACAGTTTCAGTGTGGTACCACAATACTACGTGATCCAAACCAGAAGAAAATCCAGGATCTAGCCATGAAGTATGAGAGATATGCGAAAGTATGAGCCTGATGAGGGCAAATCCTAGACGAAACCCAGACCTAACATACGTTATCCTCTAAAATGTTTATCAAGACCAGGTTTAATTGAATGTTTCAGTGTGGTACCACATTATTACGCGAACCAAACCGGAAAAAACCCAGGATCCGTTCAACAAGTATGTGAAGAATGCGAAAGTATGAGTCTGATCAGTGAAAATCCCTGGCCTAACCTAGACCTAACATGCGGTATCCTCAATAATATTGATCGAAACCAGGTTTAATCGACAGTTTCAGTGTGGTACCACATTACTACGTGATACAATCCAGAAATAGCCCAGGATCTAGGCATGAAGTATGAGAAATATGCGAAAGTATGAGCCTGATGAGGGCAAATCCTAGACGTAACCCAGACCTAACATACGTTATCCTCTAAAATATTTATCAAGACCAGGTTTAATTGAATGTTTCAGTGTGGTACCACATTACTATGTGAACCACACCGGAAAAAACCCAGGATCCGTTCAACAAGTATGTGAAGAATGCGAAAGTATGAGTCTGATCAGTGAAAATCCCAGGCCTAACCTAGACCTAACATGCGTTATCCTGTAAAATATTGATCGAAACCAGGTTTAATTGACTGTTTCAGTGTGGTACCACATTACTACGTGATCCAATCCAGAAATAGCCCAGGATCTAGCCATGAAGTATGAGAAATATGCGAAAGTATGACCCTGATGAGGGCAAATCCCAGACCTATCCCTGACCTAACTTGCGTTGTCCTCTAAAATACTGATCGAAGCGAGTATGAGCCTGCTGAGGGCAAATCCTAGACCTAACCCAAACCTAACATGCGTTATCCTCAAAAATATTGATCGAAACCTGGTTTAATCGACTGTTTCAGTGTAGTACCACATTACTATGTGATCCAAACCTGAAAATAACCTAGGATCTGTTCAACGAGTATGTGAAGTGTGCGAAAGTATGAGTATGATGAGGTCAAATCCCAGACCAATCCCAGACTTAACTTGCGTTATCCTCTAAGATATTGATCGAAACCAGGTTTAGTCGATTGTTTCAGTGTGGTACCACATTACTACGTGATCCAAACCAGAAAAAACCCAGGACCAGTTCAACAAGTATGTGAAAAACGCCAAAGTATGAGCCTGATGAGGGCGTATCCCAGACCTATGCCAGACCTAACTTGCGTTGTCCTCTAAGATATTGATGGAAACCAGGTTTAATTGACTGTTTCAGTGTGGTACCACAATACTACGTGATCCAAACCAGAAGAAAATCCAGGATCTAGCCATGAAGTATGAGAGATATGCGAAAGTATGAGCCTGATGAGGGCAAATCCTAGACGAAACCCAGACCTAACATACGTTATCCTCTAAAATATTTATCGAAACCAGGTTTAATTGATTGTCTCAGTGTGGACCCACATTACTACGTGATCCAAACCAGAAAAAACCCAGGATCTGTTCAACAAGTATGTGAAGAATGCGAAAGTATGAGTCTGATGAGTGAAAATCCCAGGCCTGACCTAGACCTAACATGCGTTATCCTCTAAAATATTGAGCGAAACCAGGTTTAATGGACTGTTTCAGCGTGGTACCACACTACTACGGGATCCAAACCAGAAAAAACCCAGGATCTGTTCAACAAGTATGTGAAAAACGCGAAAGTATGAACCTGATGAGGGCAAATCCCAGACCTATCCCAGACCTAACTTGCGATATCCTCTAAAATATTGATCGAAACCAGGTTTAATTGACTGTTTTATTGTGGTACCACTCTACTACGTGATCCAAATCAGAAAAAACCCAGGAACCGTTCAACAAGTATGTGAAGAATGCGATAGTATGAGTCTGATGAGTGAAAATCCCAGGCCTAACCTAGACCTAACATGCGTTATCCTCAAAAATATTGATCGAAACCTGGTTTAATCGACTGTTTCAGTGTGGTACCACATTACTATGTGATCCAAACCAGAAAATAACCCAAGATCTGTTCAACGAGTATGTGAAGTGTGCGAAAGTATGAGTCTGATGAGGTCAAATCCCAGACCAATACCAGACTTAACTTGCGTTATCCTCTAAAATATTGATCGAAACAAGGTTTAATGGACTGTTTCAGTGTGGTACCACATTACTACGTGATCCAGACCTGAAAAAACCCAGGTTTAGTTCAACAAGTATGAGAAGAATGCGAAAGTATGAGTCTGATGAGTGAAAATCCCAGGCCTAACCTAGACCTAACATGCGTTATCCTCAAAAATATTGATCGAAACCTGGTGTAATCGGCTGTTTCAGTGTGGTACCACATTACTAAGTGATCCAAACCAGAAAAAACCCAGGATCTGTTCAACAAGTATGTGAAGAATGCGAAAGTATGAGTCTGATGAGTGAAAATCCCAGGCCTGACCTAGACCTAACATGCGTTATCCTCTAAAATATTGAGCGAAACCAGGTTTAATGGACTGTTTCAGCGTGGTACCACACTACTACGGGATCCAAACCAGAAAAAACCCAGGATCTGTTCAACAAGTATGTGAAAAACGCGAAAGTATGAACCTGATGAGTGAAAATCCCAGGCCTAACCTAGACCTAACATGCGTTATCCTCAAAGATATTGATCGAAACCTGGTGTAATCGGCTGTTTCAGTGTGGTACCACATTACTAAGTGATCCAAACCAGAAAAAACCCAGGATCCGTTCAACAAGTATGTGAAGAATGCGAAAGTATGAGTCTGATGAGTGAAAATCCCAGACCTTACCTAGACCTAACATGCGTTATCCTCTAAAATATTTATCAAGACCAGGTTTAATTGATTGTTTCAGTGTGGTCCCACATTACTACGTGATCCAAACCAGAAAAAACCCCCAAAACCATTCAACAAGTATGTGAAGAATGCGAAAGTATGAGTCTGATGAGTGAAAATCCCAGGCCTAACCTAGACCTAACATGCGTTATCCTCAAAAATATTGATCGAAACCTGGTGTAATCGGCTGTTTCAGTGTGGTACCACATTACTAAGTGATCCAAACCAGAAAAAACCCAGGATCCGTTCAACAACTATGTGAAGAATGCGAAAGTATGAGTCTGATGAGTGAAAATCCCAGACCTTACCTAGACCTAACATGCGTTATCCTCTAAAATATTGATCCAAACCAGGTTTAATGGACTGTTTCAGTGTGGTACCACACTACTACGTGATCCAAACCAGAAAAAACCCAGGATCTGTTCAACGAGTATGTGAAAACCGCGAGAGTATGAGCCTGAGGAGGGCAAATCCCAGACCTATCCCAGACCTAACTTGCGTTGTCCTCTAAGATATTGATGGAAACCAGGTTTAATTCACTGTTTCAGTGTGGTCCCACATTACTACGTGATCCAATCCAGAAAAAGCCCAGGATCTAGCCATCAAGTATGAGTAATATGCGAAAGAATGAGCCTGATGAGAGTATATCCCAGACCTAACCTAGACCTAACATGAATTATTCTCTATAATATTGATCGAAACCAGGTGTAATTGACTGTTTCAGTGTGGTCACACATTACTACGTGATCTAAACGAGAAAAAACCCAGGATCCGTTCAACAAGTATGTGAAGAATGCGACAGAATGAGTCTGATGAGTGAAAATCCCAGGCCTAACCTAGACCTAACATGCATTATCCTGAATAATATTGATCGAAACCAGGTTTAATCGACTGTTTCAGTGTGGTACCACATTACTACGTGATCCAAACTAGCAAAAAACCCAGGATCTGATCAACGAGTATGTCAAGTTTGCGAAAGTATGAGTCTGATGAGGGCAAATCCCAGACCTATCCCAGACCTCACTTGCGATGTCCTCTAAAATATTGATCGAAACCAGGTTTAATTGAACGTTTTATTGTGGTACCACTTTACTACGTGATCCAAAGCAGAAAAAACCCTCGATCAGGTCAACATGCATGTTAAAACTGGGAAAGTATGAGCCTGATGAGGGCAAATCCCAGACCTATCCCAGACCTAACATGCGTTATCCTCAAAAATATTGATCGAAACCAGGTTTAATCGACTGTTTCAGTGTGGTACCACATTACTACGTGATCCAAACCAGAAAGGGCCCAGGATCTAGTCATCAAGTGTGAGTAATATGCGAAAGAATGAGCCTGATGAGAGTAAATCCCAGACCTAACCTAGACCTAACATGAATTATTCTCTAAAATATTGATCGAAACCAGGTTTAATTGACTGTTTCAGTGTGGTCCCACATTACTACGTGATCCAAACCAGAAAAAACCCAGGATCCGTTCAACAAGTATGTGAAGAATGCGAAAGTATGAGTCTGATGAGTGAAAATCTCAGGCCTAACCTAGACCTAACATGCGTTATCCTCAATAATATTGATCGAAACCAGGTTTAATCGAATGTTTCAGTGTGGTACCACATTACTACGTGATCCAAACCAGAAAAAAACCCAGGATCTGATCAACGAGTATGTCAAGTGTGCGAAAGTATGAGTCCGATGAGGGCAAATCCCAGACCTATCCCAGACCTAACTTGCGATATCCTCTAAAATATTGATCGAAACCAGGTTTAATTGACTGTTTTATTGTGGTACCACTCTACTACGTGATCCAAATCAGAAAAAACCCAGGATCCGTTCAACAAGTATGTGAAGAATGCGAAAGTGTCAGTCTGATGAGTGAAAATCCCAGGCCTAACCTAGACCTAACATGCGTTATCCTCAAAAATATTGATCGACACCTGGTTTAATCGACTGTCTCAGTGTGGTACCACATTACTATGTGATCCAAACCAGAAAATAACCCAGGATCTGTTCAACGAGTATGTGAAGGGTGCGAAAGTATGAGTCCGATGAGGTCAAATCCCAGACCTATCCCAGACCTAACTTGCGTTATCCTCTAAAATATTGATCGAAACCAGGTTTCATTGACTGTTTCAGTGTGGTACCACATTACTACGTGGTCCAATTCAGAAATAGCCCAGGATCTAGCCTTGAAGTATGAGAAACATGCGAAAGTATGAGCCTGACGAGAGCAAATCCTAGACCTAACCTAGACCTAACATGAATTATTCTCTATAATATTGATCGAAACCTGGTTTAATCGACTGTTTTAGTGTGGTACCACATTACTACGTGATCCAAACCAGAAAAAACCCAGGATCCGTTCAACAAGTATGTGAAGAATGCGAAAGTATGAGACTGATGAGTGAAAATCCCAGGCCTAACCTAGACCTAACATGCGTTATCCTCAATAATATTGATCGAAACCAGGTTTAATCGACTGTTTCAGTGTGGTACCACATTACTACGTGATCCAAACCAGAAAAAAACCCAGGATCTGATCAACGATTATGTCAAGTGTGCGAAAGTATGAGTCTGATGAGGGCAAATCCCAGACCTATCCCAGACCTAACTTGCGATATCCTCTAAAATATTGATCGAAACCAGGTTTAGTAGACTGTTTTATTGTGGTACCACTTTACTACGTGATCCAAACCAGAAGCAACCCAGGTTCTGTTCAACAAGTATGTGAAAAACGCGAAACTCTGAGCCTGATGTGGGCAAATCTTAGACCTAACCCAGACCTAAGATGCGATATCCTCTAAAATATTTATCCAGACCAGGTTTCATTGAATGTTTCAGTGTGGTACCACTTTACTACGTGATCCAATCGAGAAATAGCCCAGGATCTAGCAATGAAGTATGAGAAATATGCGAAAGTAAGAGCCTGATGAGGGCAAATCCTAGACCTATCCCAGGCCTGACTTGCGTTATCCTCCAAAATATTGATCGAAACCAGGTTTAGTTGACTGTTTCAGCGTGGTACCACATTACTACGTGATACAATCCAGAAACAGCCCAGGATCTAGACATGAAGTATGAGAAATATGCGAAAGTATGAGCCTGATGAGGGCAAATCCTAGACCTAACCCAGACCTAACATGCGTTATCCTCTAAAATATTTATCAAGACCAGGTTTAATTGGTTGTTTCAGTGTGGTACCACATTACTACGTGATCCAAACCAGAAAAAACCCAGGATCTGTTTAACATGTATGAGAAATATGCGAAAGAATGAGTCTGATCAGTGAAAATCTCAGGCCTTACTTAAACCTAACTTGCGTTGTCCTCTAAAATATTGATGGAAACCAGGTTTCATTGACTGTTTCAGTGTGGTACTACATTACTACGTAATGCAATCCAGAAAAAGCCCAGGATCTAGCCATCAAGTATGAGAAATATGCGAAAGAATGATCCTGATGAGAGCAAATCCCAGACCTAACCTAGACCTAACATGCGTTATCCTCTAAAATATTGAGCGAAACCAGGTTTTAATGGACTGTTTCAGTGTGGTACCACACTAATTCGTGATCCAAACCAGAAAAAACCCAGGATCTGTTCAACAAGTATGTGAAAAACGCGAAACTGTGAGCCTGATGAGGGCAAATCCCAGGCTTAACCTAAACCTAACATGCGTTGTCCTCTAAAATATTGATGGAAACCTGGTTTAATCGACTGTTTCAGTGTGGTACCTCATTACTATGTGATCCAAAACAGAAAATAACCCAGGATCTGTTCAACGAGTATGTGAAGGGTGCGAAAGTATGAGTCTGACGAGGTCAAATCCCAGACCTATCCCAGACCTAACTTGCGTTATCCTCTAAAATATTGATCGAAACCAGGTTTAATCGACTGTTTCAGTGTGGTACCACATTACTACCTGATCCAAACCAGAAAGACCCAGGATCAGTTCAACAAGTATGTGAAAAACGCGAAAGTATGAGCCTGATTAGGGCGAATCCCAGACCTATCCCAGATCTAACTTGCGTTATCCTCTAAAATATTGATCCAAACCAGGTTTAATGGACTGTTTCAGTGTGGCAACACTTTACTACGTGATCCAAAGCAGAAAAAACCCTCGATCAGGTCAACATGTATGTTAAAACTGCGAAAGTATGACCCTGATGGGGGCAAATCCCAGGCCTAACCTAGACCTAACATGCGTTGTCCTCTAAAATATTGATGGAAACCAGGTTTAATTGACTGTTTCAGTGTTGTACTTCATTACTACGTTATGCAATCCAGAAAAAGCCCAGGATCTGTTCAACAAGTATGTGAAAAACGCGAAAGTATGAGCCTGATGAGGGCAAATCCCAGACCTAACCTAGACCTAACATGAATTATACTCTAAAATATTGATCGAAACCAGGTTTAATTGACTGTTTCAGTGTGGTCCCACATTACTACGTGATCCAAACCAGAAAAAACCCAGGATCCGTTCAACAAGTATGAGAAATATGCGAAAGAATGAGTCTGATCAGTGAAAATCTCAGGCCTTACCTAAACCGAACTTGCGTTGTCCTCTAAAATATTGATGGAAACCAGGTTTCATTGACTGTTTCAGTGTGGTACTACATTACTACGTGATGCAATCCAGAAAAAGCCCAGGATATAGCCATCAAGTATGAGAAATATGCGAAAGAATGAGCCTGATGAGAGCAAATCCCAGACCTAACCTAGACCTAACATGCGTTATCCTCTAAAATATTGAGCGAAACCAAGTTTAATGGACTGTTTCAGTGTGGTACCACACTACTTCGTGATCCAAACCAGAAAAAACCCAGGATCTGTTCAACAAGTATGTGAAAAACGCGAAACTGTGAGCCTGATGAGGGCAAATCTTAGACCTAACCCAGACCTAAGATGCGTTATCCTCTAAAATATTTATCCAGACCAGGTTTCATTGAATGTTTCAGTGTGGTACCACTTTACTACGTGATCCAATCCAGAAATAGCCCAGGATCTAGCCATGAAGTATGAGAAATATGCGAAAATAAGAGCCTGATGACGGCATATCCTAGACCTATCCCAGACCTAACTTGCGTTATCCTCTAAAATATTGATCGAAACCAGGTTTAGTTGACTGTTTCAGCGTGGTACCACATTACTACGTGATACAATCCAGAAACAGCCCAGGATCTAGCCATGAAGTATGAGAAATATGCGAAAGTATGAGCCTGATGAGGGCAAATCCTAGACCTAACCCAGACCTAACATGCGTTATCCTCTAAAATATATATCAAGACCAGGTTTAATTGGTTGTTTCAGTGTGGTCCCACATTACTACATGATCCAAACCAGAAAACACCCAGGATCTGTTCAACATGTATGAGAAATATGCGAAAGAATGAGTCTGATCAGTGAAAATCTCAGGCCTTACCTAAACCTAACTTGCGTTGTCCTCTAAAATATTGATGGAAACCAGGTTTCATTGACTGTTTCAGTGTGGTACTACATTACTACGTGATGCAATCCAGAAAAAGCCCAGGATATAGCCATCAGGTATGAGAAATATGCGAAAGAATAAGCCTGATGAAAGCAAATCCCAGACCTAACCTAGACCTAACATGCGTTATCCTATAAAATATTGTGCGAAACCAGGTTTAATGGACTGTTTCAGTGTGGTACCACACAACTTCGTGATCCAAACCAGAAAAAACCCAGGATCTGTTCAACAAGTATGTGAAAAACGCGAAACTGTGAGCCTGATGAGGGCAAATCTTAGACCTAACCCAGACCTAAGATGCGTTATCCTCTAAAATATTTATCCAGACCAGGTTTCATTGACTGTTTCAGTGTGGTACCACTTTACTACGTGATCCAATCCAGAAATAGCCCAGGATCTAGCCATGAAGTATGAGAAATATGCGAAAGTAAGAGCCTGATGAGGGCAAATCCTAGACCTACCCCAAACCTAACTTGCGTTATCCTCCAAAATATTGATCGAAACCAGGTTTAAATGATTGTTTCAGTGTGGTACCACATTACTACGTGATCCAAACCGGAAAAATCCAGGATCAGTTCAACAAGTATGTGAAGGACGCGAAAGTATGAGCCTGATTAGGGCGAATCCCAGCCCTATCCCAGACCTAACTTGCGGTATCCTCTAAAATATTGATCGAAACCAGGTTTAATTGACTGTTTCAGCGTGGTACCACATTACTACGTGATCCAAACCAGAAAAAACCCAGGATCTGTTCAACAAGTATGTGAAAAACGCGAAACTGTGAGCCTGATGAGGGCAAATCTTAGACCTAACCCAGACCTAAGATGCGTTATCCTCTAAAATATTTATCCAGACCAGGTTTCATTGAATGTTTCAGTGTGGTCCCACATTACTACGAGATCCAAACCAGAAAAAACCCATGCTCCGTTCAACAAGTATGTGAAGAATGCGAAAGTATGAGTCTGATGAGTGAAAATCCCAGACCTAACCAAGACCTAACATGCGTTATCCTCTAAAATATTTATCAAGACCAGGTTTAATTGAATGTTTCAGTGTGGTACCACATTACTACGTGATGCAAACCAGAAAAAGCCCAGGATCTAGCCATCAAGTTTGAGAAATATGCAAAAGAATAAGCTTGAAGGGGGCAAATCCTAGACCTAACCCTAAAATATTGATCGCAACCAGGTTTAATGGACTGTTTCAGTGTGGTACCACACTACTACGTGATCCAAACCAGAAAAAACCCAGGATCTGTTCAACAAGTATGTGAAAAACGCGAAAGTATGAGTCTGATGAGATCAAACCCCAGACCTATCCCAGACTTAACTTGCGTTATCCTCTAAAATATTGATCGAAACCAGGTTTAATCGACTGTTTCAGCGTGGTACCACATTACTACGTGATACAATCCAGGAACAGCCCAGGATCTAGCCATGAAGTATGAGAAATATGCGAAAGTATGAGCCAGATGAGGGCAAATCCTGGACCTAACCCAAACCTAACATGCGTTATCCTCTAAAATATTTATCAAGGCCAGGTTTAATTGAATGTTTCAGTGTGGTACCACATTACTATGTGATCCAAACCAGAAAATAACCCAGGATATGTTCAACAAGCATGTGAAGAATGCGAAAGTATGAGTCTGATGAGTGAAAATCCCAGGCCTAACCTAGACCTAACATGCGCTACCCTCTAAAATATTGATCGAAACCAGGTTTAATTGACTGTTTCAGTGTGGTACCACACTACTACGTGATCCAAACCAGAAAAAACCCAGGATCTGTTCAACAAGTATGTGAAAAACGCGAAAGTATGAGTCTGATGAGGTCAAATTCCAGACCTAACCCAAACCTAACATGCGTTATCCTCTAAAATATTTATCAAGACCAGGTTTAATTGAATGTTTCAGTGTGGTACCACATTACTACGTGATCCAATCCAGAAATAGCCCAGGATCTAGCCATGAAGTATGAGAAATATGCGAAAGTATGAGCCTGACGAGAGCAAATCCTAGACCTAACCCAGACCTAAGATGCGTTATCCTCTAAAATATTGATCGAAACCAGATTTAATTGACTGCTTCAGTGTGGTACCACATTACTACGTGATGCAAACCAGAAAAAACCCAGGCTCCGTTCAACAAGTATGTGAAGAATGCGAAAGTATGAGTCTGATGAGAGCAAATCCTAGACCTAACCCAGACCTAACATGCGTTATCCTCTAAAATATTTATCAAGACCAGGTTTAATTGAATGTTTCAGTGTGGTACCACATTACTACGTGATGTAATCCAGAACAAGCCCAGGATCTAGCCATGAAGTTTGAGAAATATGCGAAAGAATGAGCCTGATGAGGGCAAATCCTAGAGCTAACCCAGACCTAACATGCGTTATCCTCTAAAATATTGATCGCAACCAGGTTTAATGGATTGTTTCAGTGTGGTACCACACTACTACGTGATCCAAACCAGAAAAAACCCAGGATCTGTTCAACAAGTATGTGAAAAACGCGAAAGTATGAGTCTGATGAGGTCAAATTCCAGACCTATCCCAGACTTAACTTGCGTTATCCTCTAAAATATTGATCGAAACCGGGTCTAATCGACTGTTTCAGCGTGGTACCACATTACTACGTGATCCAAACCAGAAAAAGCCCAGCATCTAGCCATCAAGTATGAGAAATATGCGAAAGAATGAGCCTGATGAGAGCAAATCCCAGACCTAACCTAGACCTAACATGTATTATTCTCAAAAATATTGATCGAAACCTGGTTTAATTGACTGTTTCAGTGTGGTCCCACATTACTACGTGATCCAAACCAGAAAAAACCCAGGATCCGTACAACAAGTATGCGAAGAATGCGAAAGTATGAGCCTGATGAGTGAAAATCCCAGGCCTAACCTAGACCTAACATGCGTTATCCTCAAAAATATTGATCGAAACCTGGTATAATCGACTGTTTCAGTGTGGTACCACATTACTATGTGATCCAAACCAGAAAATAACCCAGGATCTGTTCAACGAGTATGTGAAGTGTGCGAAAGTATGAGTCTGATGAGTGAAATTCCCAGACCTAACCTAGACCTAACATGCGTTATCCTCTAAAATATTGATCCAAACCAGGTTTAATGGACTGTTTCAGTGTGGTACCACACTACTACGTGATCCAAACCAGAAAAAACCCAGGATCCGTACAACAAGTATGCGAAGAATGCGAAAGTATGAGCCTGATGAGGGCAAATCCAAGACCTATCCCAGACCTAACTTGCGTTGTCCTCTAAGAGTTTGATGGAAACCAGGTTTAATTGACTGTTTCAGTGTGGTACCACATTACTACGTGATCTAATCCAGAAATAGCCCAGGATCTAGCCATGAAGTATGAGAAATATGCGGAAGTATGAGCCTGACGAGGGCAAATCCTAGACCTAACCCAGACCTAACATGCGTTATCCTCTAAAATATTTATCAAGACCAGGTTTAATTGATTGTTTCAGTGTAGTTCCACATTACTACGTGATCCAAACCAGAAAAAACCCAGGATCTGATCAACGAGAATGTGAAGTGTGCGAAAGTATGAGTCTGATGAGGGCAAATCCCCGACCTATCCCAGACCTAACATGCGTTATCCTCTAAAATATTTATCAAGGCCAGGTTTAATTGATTGTTTCAGTGTGGTCCCACATTACTACGAGATCCAAACCAGAAAAAACCCATGATCCGTTCAACAAGTATGTGAAGAATGCGAAAGTATGAGTCTGATGAGTGATAATCCCAGACCTAACCAAGACCTAACATGCGTTATCCTCAAAAATATTGATCGAAACCTGGTTTAATCGACTGTTTCAGTGTGGTACCACATTACTATGTGATCCAAACCAGAAAATAACGCAGGATCTGTTCAACGAGTATGTGAAGTGTGCGAAAGTATGAGTCTGATGAGGGCAAATCCCAGACCTATCCCAGACCTAACATGCGTTATCCTCTAAAATATTTATCAAGACCAGGATTAATTGATTGTTTCAGTGTGGTCCCACACTACTACGTGATCCAAACCAGAAAAAACCCAGGATCTGTTCAACAACTATGTGAAAAACGCGGAACGTTTGAGCCTGATGAGGGCAAATCCCAGACCTATCCCAGACCTAACTTGCATTGTCCTCTAAGATATTGATGGAAACCAGGTTTAATTGACTGCTTCAGTGTTGTACTTCATTACTACGTGATGCAATCCAGAAAAAGCCCAGCATCTAGCCATCAAGTATGAGAAATATGCGAAATAATGAGCCTGATGAGAGCAAGTCCCAGACCTAACCAAGACCTAACATGAATTATTCTCTAAAATATTGATCAAAACCAGGTTTAATTGACTGTTTCAGTGTGGTACCACACTACTACGTGATCCAAACCAGAAAAAACCCCGGATCTGTTTAAAAAGTATGTGAAAAACGCGAAAGTATGAGTCTGATGAGTTCAAATCCCAGACCTATCCCAGACTTAACTTGCGTTATCCTCTAAAATATTGATCGAAACCAGGTTTAATCGACTGTTTCAGCGTGGTACCACATTACTATGTGATACAATCCAGAAACAGCCCAGGATCTAGCCATGAAGTATGAGAAATATGCGAAAGTATGAGTCTGATGAGTGAAACTCCCCGGCCTAACCTAGACCTAACATGCGTTATCCTCAAAAATATTGATCCAAACCAGGTTTAATGGACTGTTTCAGTGTGGTACCACCTTACTACGTGATCCAAAGCAGAAAAACCCTCGATCAGGTCAACATGTATGTTAAAACTGCGAAAGTATGACCCTGATGAGAGCAAATCCCAGGCCTAACCTAGACCTGACATGCGTTGTCCTCTAAAATATTGATGGAAACCAGGTTTAATTGACTGTTTCAGTGTTGTACTTCATTACTACGTGATGCAATCCAGAGAAAGCCCAGGATCTAGCCGTCAAATATGAGAAATATGCGAAAGAATGAGCCTGATGAGGGCAAATCCCAGACCTAACCTAGACCTAACATGCGTTATCCTCTAAAATATTGAGCGAAACCAGGTTTAATGGACTGTTTCAGTGTGGTACCACACTACTACGTGATCCAAACCAGAAAAAACCCAGGATCTGTTCAACAAGTATGCGAAAAACGCTAAACTGTGAGCCTGATGAGGGCAAATCTTAGACCTAACCCAGACCTAAGATGCGTTATTCTCTAAAATATTTATCCAGACCAGGTTTCATTGAATGTTTCAGTGTGGAACCACTTTACTACGTGATCCAATCCAGAAATAGCCCAGGATCTAGCCATGAAGTATGAGAAATATGCGAAAGTATGAGCCTGATGAGGGCAAATCCAAGACCTATCCCAGACCTAACTTGCGTTGTCCACTAAGATATTGATGGAGACCAGGTTCAATTGACTGTTTCAGTGTTGTACTTCATTACTACGGGATACAATCCAGAAACAGCCCAGGATCTAGCCATGAAGTATGAGAAATATGCGAAAGTATGAGCCTGATGAGTGCAAATCCTAGACCTAACCCAGACCTAACATGCGTTATCCTCTGAAATATTTATCAAGACCAGGTTTAATTGAATGTTTCAGTGTGGTACTACATTACTACGTGATGCAATCCAGAAAAAGCCCAGGATCTAGCCATCAAGTTTGAGAAATATGCGAAAGAATGAGCCTGATGAGGGCAAATACTAGACCTAACCCAGACCTAACATGCGTTATCCTCTAAAACATTGATCGCAACCAGGTTTAATGGACTGTTTCAGTGTGGTACCACACTACTACGTGATCCAAACCAGAAAAAACCCAGGATCTGTTCAACAAGTATGTGAAAAACGCGAAAGTATGAGCCTTATGAGTGCAAATCCTAGACCTAACCCAGACCTAACATGCGTTATCCTCTGAAATATTTATCAAGACCAAGTTTAATTGAATGTTTCAGTGTGGTACCACATTACTACGTGATCGAAACCGGAAAAAACCCAGGATCCGTTCAACAAGTATGCGAAAAACGCTAAACTGTGAGCGTGATGAGGGCAAATCTTAGACCTAACCCAGACCTAAGATGCGTTATCCTCTAAAATATTTATCCAGACCAGGTTTCATTGAATGTTTCAGTGTGGTACCACTTTACTACGTGATCCAATCCAGAAATAGCCCAGGATCTAGCCATGAAGTATGAGAAATATGCGAAAGTAAGAGCCTGATGAGGGCAAATCCTAGACCTATCCCAGACCTAACATGCGTTATCATCAAAAATATTGCTCCAAACCAGGTTTAATGGACTGTTTCAGTGTGGTACCACCTTACTACGTGATCCAAAGCAGAAAAAACCCTCGATCAGGTCAACATGTATGTTAAAACTGCGAAAGTATGACCCTGATGAGAGCAAATCTCAGGCCTTACCTAGATCTAACTTGCGTTGTCCTCTAAAATATTGATGGAAACCAGGTTTCATTGACTGTTTCAGTGTGGTACTACATTATTACGTGATGCAATCCAGAAAAAGCCCAGGATCTAGCCATCAAGTATGAGAAATATGCGAAAGAATGAGCCTGATGAGGGCAAATCCTAGACCTAATCCAGACCTAACATGCGTTATTCTCTAAAATATTGATGGAAACCAGGTTTAATTGACTGTTTCAGTGTTGTACTTAATTACTACGTCATGCAATCCAGAAAAAGCCCAGGATCTAGCCATCAAGTATGAGAAATATGCGAAAGAATGAGCGTGATGAGGGCAAATCTTAGACCTAACCCAGACCTAAGATGCGTTATCCTCTAAAATATTTATCCAGACCAGGTTTCATTGAATGTTTCAGTGTGGTACCACTTTACTACGTGATCCAATCCCGAAATAGCCCAGGATCTGTTCAACAAGTATGTGAAAACCGCGAAACTGTGAGCCTGATGAGGGCAAATCTTAGACCTAACCTTGACCTAACATGCGTTATCCTCTAAGATATTTATCCAGACCAGGTTTCATTGAATGTTTCAGTGTGGTACCACTTTACTACGTGATCCAATCCAGAAATAGCCCAGGAGCTAGCCATGAAGTATGAGAAATATGCGAAAGTAAGAGCCTGATGAGGGCAAATCCTAGACCTATCCCAGACCTAACTTCCGTTATCCTCTAAAATATTGATCGAAACCAGGTTTAATTGACTGTTTCAGCGTGGTACCACATACTACGTGATACAATCCAGAAACAGCCCAGGATCTAGCCATGAAGTATGAGAAATATGCGAAAGTAAGAGCCTGATGAGGGCAAATCCTAGACCTATCCCAGACCTAACTTCCGTTATCCTCTAAAATATTGATCGAAAACAGGTTTAATTGACTGTTTCAGTGTTGCACTTCATTACTAAGTGATGCAATCCAGAAACAGCCCAGGATCTACCCATCAAGTATGAGAAATATGCGAAAGAATGAGCCTGATGAGGGCAAATCCTAGACCTAACCCAGACCTAACATGAATTATTCTCTAAAATATTGATCGAAACCAGGTTTAATTGACTGTTTCAGTGTTGTACTTTATTACTACGTGATGCAATCCAGAAAAAGCCCAGGATCTAGCCATCAAGTATGAGAAATATGCGAAAGAATGAGCCTGATGAGAGCAAATCCCAGACCTAACCTAGACCTAACATGAATTATTATGCAATCCAGAAAAAGCCCAGGATCTAGCCATCAAGTATGAGAAATATGCGAAAGAATGAGCCTGATGAGAGCAAATCCCTGACCTAACCTAGACCTAACATGAATTATTCTCTAAAATATTGATCAAAAGTAGGTTTAATTGACTGTTTCAGTGTGGTACCACATTACTACGTGATCCAATCCAGAAATAGCCCAGGATCTAGCCATGAAGTATGAGAAATATGCGAAAATATGAGCCTGATGAGGGCAAATCCTAGACCTAATCCAGACCTAACATGCGTTATTCTCTAAAATATTGATGGAAACCAGGTTTAATTGACTGTTTCAGTGTTGTACTTAATTACTACGTCATGCAATCCAGAAAAAGCCCAGGATCTAGCCATCAAGTATGAGAAATATGCGAAAGAATGAGCCTGATGAGAGCAAATCCCAGACCTAACCTAGTCCTAACATGAATTATTCTCTAAAATATTGATCGAAACCAGGTTTAATTGACTGTTTCAGTGTTGTACTTCATTACTACGTGATGCAATCCAGAAATAGCCCAGGATCTAGCCATGAAGTATGAGAAATATGCGAAAATATGAGCCTGATGAGGGCAAATCCTAGACCTAACCCAGACCTAACATGCGTTATTCTCTAAAATATTGATGGAAACCAGGTTTAATTGACTGTTTCAGTGTTGTACTTCATTACTACGTCATGCAATCCAGAAAAAGCCCAGGATCTAGCCATCAAGTATGAGAAATATGCGAAAGAATGAGCCTGATGAGAGCAAATCCTTGACCTAACCTAGACCTAACATGAATTATTCTCTAAAATATTGATCGAAACCTGGTTTAATCGACTGTTTCAGTGTGGTACCACATTACTATGTGATCCAAACCAGAAAATAACCCAGGATCTGTTCAAGGAGTATGTGAAGTGTGCGAAATTATGAGTCTGATGAGGTCAAATCCCTGACCTATCCCAGGCCTAACTTGCGTTATCCTCTAAAATATTGATCCAAACCAGGTTTAATGGACTGTTTCAGTGTGGTACCACACTACTACGTGATCCAAATCAGAAAAAACCCAGGATCTGTTCAACAAGTATGTGAAAAACGCGAAAGTATGAGCCTTATGAGTGCAAATCCTAGACCTAACCCAGACCTAACATGCGTTATCCTCTGAAATATTTATCAAGACCAAGTTTAATTGAATGTTTCAGTGTGGTACCACATTACTACGTGATCGAAACCGGAAAAAACCCAGGATCCGTTCAACAAGTATGCGAAAAACGCTAAACTGTGAGCGTGATGAGGGCAAATCTTAGACCTAACCCAGACCTAAGATGCGTTATCCTCTAAAATATTTATCCAGACCAGGTTTCATTGAATGTTTCAGTGTGGTACCACTTTACTACGTGATCCAATCCAGAAATAGCCCAGGATCTAGCCATGAAGTATGAGAAATATGCGAAAGTAAGAGCCTGATGAGGGCAAATCCTAGACCTATCCCAGACCTAACATGCGTTATCATCAAAAATATTGCTCCAAACCAGGTTTAATGGACTGTTTCAGTGTGGTACCACCTTACTACGTGATCCAAAGCAGAAAAAACCCTCGATCAGGTCAATATGTATGTTAAAACTGCGAAAGTATGACCCTGATGAGAGCAAATCTCAGGCCTTACCTAGATCTAACTTGCGTTGTCCTCTAAAATATTGATGGAAACCAGGTTTCATTGACTGTTTCAGTGTGGTACTACATTATTACGTGATGCAATCCAGAAAAAGCCCAGGATCTAGCCATCAAGTATGAGAAATATGCGAAAGAATGAGCCTGATGAGAGCAAATCCCAGACCTAACCTAGACCTAACATGCGTTATCCTCTAAAATATTGAGCGAAACCAGGTTTAATGGACTGTTTCAGTGTGGTACCACACTACTTCGTGATCCAAATCAGAAAAAACCCAGGATCTGTTCAACAAGTATGCGAAAAACGCTAAACTGTGAGCGTGATGAGGGCAAATCTTAGACCTAACCCAGACCTAAGATGCGTTATCCTCTAAAATATTTATCCAGACCAGGTTTCATTGAATGTTTCAGTGTGGTACCACTTTACTACGTGATCCAATCCAGAAATAGCCCAGGATCTAGCCATGAAGTATGAGAAATATGCGAAAGTAAGAGCCTGATGAGGGCAAATCCTAGACCTATCCCAGACCTAACTTCCGTTATCCTCTAAAATATTGATCGAAACCAGGTTTAATTGACTGTTTCAGCGTGGTACCACATTACTACGTGACACAATCCAGAAATAGCCCAGGAGCTAGCCATGAAGTATGAGAAATATGCGAAAGTATGAGCCTGATGAGGGCAAATCCTAGACCTAACCCAGACCTAACATCCGTTATTCTCTAAAATATTTATCAAGACCAGGTTTAATTGAATGTTTCAGTGTGGTACCACATTACTACGTCATCCAAACCAGAAAAAACCCAGGATCCGTTCAACAAGTATGCGAAGAATGCGAAAGTATGAGTCTGATCAGTGAAAATCTCAGGCCTTACCTAGACCTAACTTGCGTTGTCTTCTAAAATATTCATGGAAACCTGGTTTCATTGACTGTTTCAGTGTGGTACTACATTACTACGTGATGCAATCTAGAAAAAGCCCAGGATCTAGCCATCAAGTGTGAGAAATATGCGAAAGAATGAGCCTGATGACAGCAAATCCCAGACCTAACCTAGACCTAACATGCGTTATCCTCTAAAATATTGAGCGAAACCAGGTTTAATGGACTGTTTCAGTGTGGTACCACTTTACTACGTGATCCAATCCCGAAATAGCCCAGGATCTGTTCAACAAGTATGTGAAAACCGCGAAACTGTGAGCCTGATGAGGGCAAAACTTAGACCTAACCTTGACCTAACATGCGTTATCCTCTAAGATATTTATCCAGACCAGGTTTCATTGAATGTTTCAGTGTGGTACCACTTTACTACGTGATCCAATCCAGAAATAGCCCAGGAGCTAGCCATGAAGTATGAGAAATATGCGAAAGTAAGAGCCTGATGAGGGCAAATCCTAGACCTATCCCAGACCTAACTTCCGTTATCCTCTAAAATATTGATCGAAACCAGGTTTAATTGACTGTTTCAGCGTGGTACCACATACTACGTGATACAATCCAGAAACAGCCCAGGATCTAGCCATGAAGTATGAGAAATATGCGAAAGTAAGAGCCTGATGAGGGCAAATCCTAGACCTATCCCAGACCTAACTTCCGTTATCCTCTAAAATATTGATCGAAAACAGGTTTAATTGACTGTTTCAGTGTTGCACTTCATTACTAAGTGATGCAATCCAGAAACAGCCCAGGATCTACCCATCAAGTATGAGAAATATGCGAAAGAATGAGCCTGATGAGGGCAAATCCTAGACCTAACCCAGACCTAACATGAATTATTCTCTAAAATATTGATCGAAACCAGGTTTAATTGACTGTTTCAGTGTTGTACTTTATTACTACGTGATGCAATCCAGAAAAAGCCCAGGATCTAGCCATCAAGTATGAGAAATATGCGAAAGAATGAGCCTGATGAGAGCAAATCCCAGACCTAACCTAGACCTAACATGAATTATTATGCAATCCAGAAAAAGCCCAGGATCTAGCCATCAAGTATGAGAAATATGCGAAAGAATGAGCCTGATGAGAGCAAATCCCTGACCTAACCTAGACCTAACATGAATTATTCTCTAAAATATTGATCAAAAGTAGGTTTAATTGACTGTTTCAGTGTGGTACCACATTACTACGTGATCCAATCCAGAAATAGCCCAGGATCTAGCCATGAAGTATGAGAAATATGCGAAAATATGAGCCTGATGAGGGCAAATCCTAGACCTAACCCAGACCTAACATGCGTTATTCTCTAAAATATTGATGGAAACCAGGTTTAATTGACTGTTTCAGTGTTGTACTTCATTACTACGTCATGCAATCCAGAAAAAGCCCAGGATCTAGCCATCAAGTATGAGAAATATGCGAAAGAATGAGCCTGATGAGAGCAAATCCCAGACCTAACCTAATCCTAACATGAATTATTCTCTAAAATATTGATCGAAACCAGGTTTAATTGACTGTTTCAGTGTTGTACTTCATTACTACGTGATGCAATCCAGAAAAAGTCCAGGATCTAGCCATCAAGTATGAGAAATATGCGAAAGAATGAACCTGATGAGAGCAAATCCTTGACCTAACCTAGACCTAACATGAATTATTCTCTAAAATATTGATCGAAACCTGGTTTAATCGACTGTTTCAGTGTGGTACCACATTACTATGTGATCCAAACCAGAAAATAACCCAGGATCTGTTCAAGGAGTATGTGAAGTGTGCGAAATTATGAGTCTGATGAGGTCAAATCCCTGACCTATCCCAGACCTAACTTGCGTTATCCTCTAAAATATTGATCCAAACCAGGTTTAAATGATTGTTTCAGTGTGGGCCCACATTACTACGTGATCCAAACCAGAAAAAACCCAGTATCTGTTCAACAAGTATGTGAAGAATGCGAAAGTATGAGTCTGATCAGTGAAAATCTCAGGCCTTACCTAGACCTAACTTGCGTTGTCTTCTAAAATATTCATGGAAACCTGGTTTCATTGACTGTTTCAGTGTGGTACTACATTACTACGTGATGCATTCTAGAAAAAGCCCAGGATCTAGCCATCAAGTGTGAGAAATATGCGAAAGAATGTGCCTGATGACAGCAAATCCCAGACCTAACCTAGACCTAACATGCGTTATCCTCTAAAATATTGAGCGAAACCAGGTTTAATGGACTGTTTCAGTGTGGTACCATACTACTACGTGATCCAAACCAGGAAAAACCCAGGATCTGTTCAACATGTATGTGAAAAACGCGAAAGTATGAGCCTGATGAGGGCAAATCCCAGACCTATCCCAGACCTGACTTGCGTTGTCCTCTAAGATATTTATCCAGACCAGGTTTCATTGAATGTTTCAGTGTGGTACCACTTTACTACGTGATCCAATCCAGAAATAGCCCAGGAGCTAGCCATGAAGTATGAGAAATATGCGAAAGTAAGAGCCTGATGAGGGCAAATCCTAGACCTATCCCAGACCTAACTTCCGTTATCCTCTAAAATATTGATCGAAACCAGGTTTAATTGACTGTTTCAGCGTGGTACCACATTACTACGTGATACAATCCAGAAACAGCCCAGGATCTAGCCATGAAGTATGAGAAATATGCGAAAGTAAGAGCCAGATGAGGGCAAATCCTAGACCTTTCCCAGACCTAACTTGCGTTATCCTCTAAAATATTTATCAAGACCAGGTTTAAATGATTGTTTCAGTGTGGGCCCACATTACTACGTGATCCAAACCAGAAAAAACCCAGTATCTGTTCAACAAGTATGTGAAGAATGCGAAAGTATGAGTCTGATGAGTGAAAATCCCAGGGCTAACCTAGACCTAACATGCGTTATCCTCTAAAATATTGATCGAAACCAGGTTTAATCGACTGTTTCAGTGTGGTACCACACTACTACGTGATCCAAATCAGAAAAAACCCAGGATCTGTTCAACAAGTATGTGAAAAACGCAAAAGTATGAGTCTGATGAGTGAAAATCCCAGGGCTAACCTAGACCTAACATGCGTTCTCCTCTAAAATATTGATCGAAACCAGGTTTAATCGACTGTTTCAGTGTGGTACCACATTACTACGTGATCCAAACCAGAAAAAACCCAGGATCCGTTCAACAAGTATGTGAAGAATGCGAAAGTATGAGTCTGATGAGTGAAAATCCCCGACCTAACCTAGACCTAACATGCGTTATCCTCTAAAATATTGATCCAAACCAGGTTTAATGGACTGTTTCAGTGTGGTACCATACTACTACGTGATCCAAACCAGGAAAAACCCAGGATCTGTTCAACATGTATGTGAAAAACGCGAAAGTATGAGCCTGATGAGGGCAAATCCCAGACCTATCCCAGACCTGACTTGCGTTGTCCTCTAAGATATTGATGGAAACCAGGTTTAATTGACTGTTTCTGTGTTGTAATTCATTACTACGTGATACCATCCAGAAAAAGCCCAGCATCTAGCCATCAAGTATGAGAAATATGCGAAAGAATGAGCCTGATGAGAGCAAATCACAGACTTAACCTAGACCTAACATGCGTTATCCCCTAAAATATTGATCCAAACCAGGTTTAATGGACTGTTTCAGTGTGGTACCATACTACTACGTGATCCAAACCAGAAAAAACCCAGGATCTGTTCAACATGTATGTGAAAAACGCGAAAGTAGGAGCCTGATGAGGGCAAATCCCAGACCTATCCCAGACCTGACTTGCGTTGTCCTCTAAGATATTGATGGAAACCAGGTTTAATTGACTGTTTCTGTGTTGTACTTCATTACTACGTGATGCAATCCAGAAAAAGCCCAGCATCTAGCCATCAAGTATGAGAAATATGCGAAAGAATGAGCCTGATGAGAGCAAATCCCAGACCTAACCTAGAACTAACATGTATTATTCTCAAAAATATTCATCGAAACCAGGTTTAATTGACTGTTTCAGTGTGGTCCCACATTACTACGTGATCCAAACCAGAAAAAACCCAGGATCCGTACAACAAGTATGTGAAGAATGCGAAAGTATGAGTCTGATGAGTGAAAATCCCAGACCTAACCTAGACCTAACATGCGTTATCCTCTAAAATATTGATCCAAACCAGGTTTAATGGACTGTTTCAGTGTGGTACCACACTACTACGTGATCCAAACCAGAAAAAACCCAGGATCTGTTCAACAAGTATGTGAAAAACGCAAAAGTATGAGTCTGATGAGTGAAAATCCCAGGGCTAACCTAGACCTAACATGCGTTATCCTCTAAAATATTGATCGAAACCAGGTTTAATCGACTGTTTCAGTGTGGTACCACATTACTACGTGATCCAAACCAGAAAAAACCCAGGATCCGTTCAACAAGTATGTGAAGAATGCGAAAGTATGAGTCTGATGAGTGAAAATCCCCGACCTAACCTAGACCTAACATGCGTTATCCTCTAAAATATTGATCCAAACCAGGTTTAATGGACTGTTTCAGTGTGGTACCACACTACTACGTGATCCAAACCAGAAAAAACCCAGGATCTGTTCAACATGTGAGTGAAAAACGCGAAAGTATGAGCCTGATGGGGGCAAATCCCAAACCTATCCCAGACCTAACTTGCGTTGTCCTCGAAGATATTGATGGAAACCAGGTTTAATTGACTGTTTCAGTGTTGTACTTCATTACTACGTGATGCAATCCAGAAAAAGTCCAGGATCTAGCCATCAAGTGTGAGAAATATGCGAAAGTAAGAGCCTGATGAGGGCAAATCCCAGACCTAACCTACACCTAACATGCGTTATCCTCTAAAATATTGAGCAAAACCAGGTTTAATGGACTGTTTCAGTGTGGTACCACACTACTTCGTGATCCAAACCAGAAAAAACCCAGGATCTGTTCAACAAGTATGCGAAAAACGCTAAACTGTGAGCCTGATGAGGGCAAATCTTAGACCTAACCCAGACCTAAGATGCGTTATCCTCTAAAATATTTATCCAGACCAGGTTTCATTGAATGTTTCAGTGTGGTACCACTTTACTACGTGATCCAATCCAGAAATAGCCCAGGATCTAGCCATGAAGTATGACAAATATGCGAAAGTATGAGCCTGATGAGGGCAAATCCAAGACCTATCCCAGACCTATCTTGCGTTGTCCTCTAAGATATTGATGGAGACCAGGTTCAATTGACTGTTTCAGTGTTGTACTTCACTACTACGTGATACAATCCAGAAACAGCCCAGGATCTAGCCATGAAGTATGAGAAATATGCGAAAGCATGAGCCTGGTGAGTGCGAATCCTAGACCTAACCCAGACCTAACATGCGTTATCCTCTGAAATATTTATCAAGACCAGGTTTAATTGAATGTTTCAGTGTGGTACTACATTACTACGTGATGCAATCCAGAAAAAGTCCAGGATCTAGCCATCAAGTATGAGAAATATGCGAAAGAATGAGCCTGATGAGAGCAAATCCTTGACCTAACCTAGACCTAACATGAATTATTCTCTAAAATATTGATCGAAACCTGGTTTAATCGACTGTTTCAGTGTGGTACCACATTACTATGTGATCCAAACCAGAAAATAACCCAGGATCTGTTCAAGGAGTATGTGAAGTGTGCGAAATTATGAGTCTGATGAGGTCAAATCCCTGACCTATCCCAGACCTAACTTGCGTTATCCTCTAAAATATTTATCAAGACCAGGTTTAATTGAATGTTTCAGTGTGGTACCACATTACTACGTCATCCAAACCAGAAAAAACCCAGGATCCGTACAACAAGTATGCGAAGAATGCGAAAGAATGAGTCTGATCAGTGAAAATCTCAGGCCTTACCTAGACCTAACTTGCGTTGTCTTCTAAAATATTCATGGAAACCTGGTTTCATTGACTGTTTCAGTGTGGTACTACATTACTACGTGATCCAAACCAGAAAAAACCCAGGATCTGTTCAACAAGTATGTGAAAAACGCGAAAGTATGAGTCTGATGAGTGAAAATCCCAGGGCTAACCTAGACCTAACATGCGTTATCCTCTAAAATATTGATCGAAACCAGGTTTAATCGACTGCTTCAGTGTGGTACCACATTACTACGTGATCCAAACTAGAAAAAACCCAGGATCCGTTCAACAAGTATGCCTGATGTGGGCAAATCCAAGACCTATCCCAGACCTATCTTGCGTTGTCCTCTAAGATATTGATGGAGACCAGGTTCAATTGACTGTTTCAGTGTTGTACTTCACTACTACGTGATACAATCCAGAAACAGCCCAGGATCTAGCCATGAAGTATGAGAAATATGCGAAAGTATGAGCCTGGTGAGTGCGAATCCTAGACCTAACCCAGACCTAACATGCGTTATCCTCTGAAATATTTATCAAGACCAGGTTTAATTGAATGTTTCAGTGTGGTACTACATTACTACGTGATGCAATCCAGAAAAAGCCCAGGATCTAGCCATCAAGTTTGAGAAATATGCGAAAGAATGAGCCTGATGAGGGTAAATACTAGACCTAACCTAGACCTAACATGAATTATTATGCAATCCAGAAAAAGTCCAGGATCTAGCCATCAAGTATGAGAAATATGCGAAAGAATGAGCCTGATGAGAGCAAATCCTTGACCTAACCTAGACCTAACATGAATTATTCTCTAAAATATTGATCGAAACCTGGTTTAATCGACTGTTTCAGTGTGGTACCACATTACTATGTGATCCAAACCAGAAAATAACCCAGGATCTGTTCAAGGAGTATGTGAAGTGTGCGAAATTATGAGTCTGATGAGGTCAAATCCCTGACCTATCCCAGACCTAACTTGCGTTATCCTCTAAAATATTTATCAAGACCAGGTTTAATTGAATGTTTCAGTGTGGTACCACATTACTACGTCATCCAAACCAGAAAAAACCCAGGATCCGTTCAACAAGTATGCGAAGAATGCGAAAGTATGAGTCTGATCAGTGAAAATCTCAGGCCTTACCTCGACATAACTTGCGTTGTCTTCTAAAATATTCATGGAAACCTGGTTTCATTGACTGTTTCAGTGTGGTACTACATTACTACGTGATCCAAACCAGAAAAAACCCAGGATCTGTTCAACAAGTATGTGAAAAACGCAAAAGTATGAGTCTGATGAGTGAAAATCCCAGGGCTAACCTTGACCTAACATGCGTTATCCTCTAAAATATTGATCGAAACCAGGTTTAATCGACTGTTTCAGTGTGGTACCACATTACTACGTGATCCAAACCAGAAAAAACCCAGGATCCGTTCAACAAGTATGTGAAGAATGCGAAAGTATGAGTCTGATGAGTGAAAATCCCCGACCTAACCTAGACCTAACATGCGTTATCCTCTAAAATATTGATCCAAACCAGGTTTAATTGAATGTTTCAGTGTGGTACTACATTACTACGTGATGCAATCCAGAAAAAGCCCAGGATCTAGCCATCAAGTTTGAGAAATATGCGAAAGAATGAGCCTGATGAGGGTAAATACTAGACCTAACCTAGACCTAACATGAATTATTATGCAATCCAGAAAAAGCCCAGGATCTAGCCATCAAGTATGAGAAATATGCGAAAGAATGAGCCTGATGAGAGCAAGTCCCTGACCTAACCTAGACCTAACATGAATTATTCTCTAAAATATTGATCGAAACCTGGTTTAATCGACTGTTTCAGTGTGGTACCACATTACTATGTGATCCAAACCAGAAAATAACCCAGGATCTGTTCAAGGAGTATGTGAAGTGTGCGAAATTATGAGTCTGATGAGGTCAAATCCCTGACCTATCCCAGACCTAACTTGCGTTATCCTCTAAAATATTTATCAAGACCAGGTTTAATTGAATGTTTCAGTGTGGTACCACATTACTACGTCATCCAAACCAGAAAAAACCCAGGATCCGTTCAACAAGTATGCGAAGAATGCGAAAGTATGAGTCTGATCAGTGAAAATCTCAGGCCTTACCTAGACCTAACTTGCGTTGTCTTCTAAAATATTCATGGAAACCTGGTTTCATTGACTGTTTCAGTGTGGTACTACATTACTACGTGATCCAAACCAGAAAAAACCCAGGATCTGTTCAACAAGTATGTGAAAAACGCAAAAGTATGAGTCTGATGAGTGAAAATCCCAGGGCTAACCTAGACCTAACATGCGTTATCCTCTAAAATATTGATCGAAACCAGGTTTAATCGACTGTTTCAGTGTGGTACCACATTACTACGTGATCCAAACCAGAAAAAACCCAGGATCCGTTCAACAAGTATGTGAAGAATGCGAAAGTATGAGTCTGATGAGTGAAAATCCCCGACCTAACCCAGACCTAACAAGCGTTATCCTCTAAAATATTGAGCGAAACCAGGTTTAATGGACTGTTTCAGTGTGGTACCACTTTACTACGTGATCCAATCCCGAAATAGCCCAGGATCTGTTCAACAAGTATGTGAAAACCGCGAAACTGTGAGCCTGATGAGGGCAAATCTTAGACCTAACCTTGACCTAACATGCGTTATCCTCTAAGATATTTATCCAGACCAGGTTTCATTGAATGTTTCAGTGTGGTACCACTTTACTACGTGATCCAATCCAGAAATAGCCCAGGATCTAGCCACGAAGTATGAGAAATATGCGAAAGTATGAGCCTGATGAGGGCAAATCCAAGACCTATCCCAGACCTATCTTGCGTTGTCCTCTAAGATATTGATGGAGACCAGGTTCAATTGACTGTTTCAGTGTTGTACTTCACTACTACGTGATACAATCCAGAAACAGCCCAGGATCTAGCCATGAAGTATGAGAAATATGCGAAAGTATGAGCCTGGTGAGTGCGAATCCTAGACCTAACCCAGACCTAACATGCGTTATCCTCTGAAATATTTATCAAGACCAGGTTTAATTGAATGTTTCAGTGTGGTACTACATTACTACGTGATGCAATCCAGAAAAAGCCCAGGATCTAGCCATCAAGTTTGAGAAATATGCGAAA
Organism: Colletes latitarsis; assembly: GCF_051014445.1. Classification (NCBI taxonomy): domain Eukaryota; kingdom Metazoa; phylum Arthropoda; class Insecta; order Hymenoptera; family Colletidae; genus Colletes; species Colletes latitarsis. The sequence continues at coordinate 29,271,798 of NW_027488366.1, read as the reverse complement.
GAATGAGCCTGATGAGGGTAAATACTAGACCTAACCTAGACCTAACATGAATTATTATGCAATCCAGAAAAAGCCCAGGATCTGTTCAACAAGTATGTGAAAAACGCGGAAGTATGAGTCTGATGAGTGAAAATCCCAGGGCTAACCTAGACCTAACATGCGTTATCCTCTAAAATATTGATCGAAACCAGGTTTAATCGACTGCTTCAGTGTGGTACCACATTACTACGTGATCCAAACCAGAAAAAACCCAGGATCCGTTCAACAAGTATGCCTGATGAGGGCAAATCCAAGACCTATCCCAGACCTATCTTGCGTTGTCCTCTAAGATATTGATGGAGACCAGGTTCAATTGACTGTTTCAGTGTTGTACTTCACTACTACGTGATACAATCCAGAAACAGCCCAGGATCTAGCCATGAAGTATGAGAAATATGCGAAAGTATGAGCCTGGTGAGTGCGAATCCTAGACCTAACCCAGACCTAACATGCGTTATCCTCTGAAATATTTATCAAGACCAGGTTTAATTGAATGTTTCAGTGTGGTACTACATTACTACGTGATGCAATCCAGAAAAAGCCCAGGATCTAGCCATCAAGTTTGAGAAATATGCGAAAGAATGAGCCTGATGAGGGTAAATACTAGACCTAACCTAGACCTAACATGAATTATTATGCAATCCAGAAAAAGTCCAGGATCTAGCCATCAAGTATGAGAAATATGCGAAAGAATGAGCCTGATGAGGGTAAATACTAGACCTAACCTAGGCCTAACATGAATTATTACGCAATCCAGAAAAAGCCCAGGATCTAGCCATCAAGTATGAGAAATATGCGAAAGAATGAGCCTGATGAGAGCAAATCCCAGACCTAACCTAGACCTAACATGAATTATTCTCTAAAATATTGATCGAAACCAGGTTTAATTGACTGTTTCAGTGTTGTACTTCATTACTACGTGATGCAATCCAGAAAAAGTCCAGGATCTAGCCATCAAGTATAAGAAATATGCGAAAGAATGAGCCTGATGAGAGCAAATCCTTGACCTAACCTAGACCTAACATGAATTATTCTCTAAAATATTGATCGAAACCTGGTTTAATCGACTGTTTCAGTGTGGTACCACATTACTATGTGATCCAAACCAGAAAATAACCCAGGATCTGTTCAATGAGTATGTGAAGTGCGCGAAATTATGAGTCTGATGAGGTCAAATCCCTGACCTATCCCAGACCTAACTTGCGTTATCCTCTAAAATATTTATCAAGACCAGGTTTAATTGAATGTTTCAGTGTGGTACCACATTACTACGTCATCCAAACCAGAAAAAACCCAGGATCCGTTCAACAAGTATGCGAAGAATGCGAAAGTATGAGTCTGATCAGTGAAAATCTCAGGCCTTACCTAGACCTAACTTGCGTTGTCTTCTAAAATATTCATGGAAACCTGGTTTCATTGACTGTTTCAGTGTGGTACTACATTACTACGTGATCCAAACCAGAAAAAACCCAGGATCTGTTCAAGGAGTATGTGAAGTGTGCGAAATTATGAGTCTGATGAGGTCAAATCCCTGACCTATCCCAGACCTAACTTGCGTTATCCTCTAAAATATTTATCAAGACCAGGTTTAATTGAATGTTTCAGTGTGGTACCACATTACTACGTCATCCAAACCAGAAAAAACCCAGGATCCGTTCAACAAGTATGCGAAGAATGCGAAAGTATGAGTCTGATCAGTGAAAATCTCAGGCCTTACCTAGACCTAACTTGCGTTGTCTTCTAAAATATTCATGGAAACCTGGTTTCATTGACTGTTTCAGTGTGGTACTACATTACTACGTGATCCAAACCAGAAAAAACCCAGGATCTGTTCAACAAGTATGTGAAAAACGCAAAAGTATGAGTCTGATGAGTGAAAATCCCAGGGCTAACCTAGACCTAACATGCGTTATCCTCTAAAATATTGATCGAAACCAGGTTTAATCGACTGTTTCAGTGTGGTACCACATTACTACGTGATCCAAACCAGAAAAAACCCAGGATCCGTTCAACAAGTATGTGAAGAATGCGAAAGTATGAGTGTGATGAGTGAAAATCCCCGACCTAACCTAGACCTAACATGCGTTATCCTCTAAAATATTGATCCAAACCAGGTTTAATTGAATGTTTCAGTGTGGTACTACATTACTTCGTGATGCAATCCAGAAAAAGCCCAGGATCTAGCCATCAAGTTTGGGAAATATGCGAAAGAATGAGCCTGATGAGGGTAAATACTAGACCTAACCTAGACCTAACATGAATTATTATGCAATCCAGAAAAAGCCCAGGATCTAGCCATCAAGTATGAGAAATATGCGAAAGAATGAGCCTGATGAGAGCAAGTCCCTGACCTAACCTAGACCTAACATGAATTATTCTCTAAAATATTGATCGAAACCTGGTTTAATCGACTGTTTCAGTGTGGTACCACATTACTATGTGATCCAAACCAGAAAATAACCCAGGATCTGTTCAAGGAGTATGTGAAGTGTGCGAAATTATGAGTCTGATGAGGTCAAATCCCTGACCTATCCCAGACCTAACTTGCGTTATCCTCTAAAATATTTATCAAGACCAGGTTTAATTGAATGTTTCAGTGTGGTACCACATTACTACGTCATCCAAACCAGAAAAAACCCAGGATCCGTTCAACAAGTATGCGAAGAATGCGAAAGTATGAGTCTGATCAGTGAAAATCTCAGGCCTTACCTAGACCTAACTTGCGTTGTCTTCTAAAATATTCATGGAAACCTGGTTTCATTGACTGTTTCAGTGTGGTACTACATTACTACGTGATCCAAACCAGAAAAAACCCAGGATCTGTTCAACAAGTATGTGAAAAACGCAAAAGTATGAGTCTGATGAGTGAAAATCCCAGGGCTAACCTAGACCTAACATGCGTTATCCTCTAAAATATTGATCGAAACCAGGTTTAATCGACTGTTTCAGTGTGGTACCACATTACTACGTGATCCAAACCAGAAAAAACCCAGGATCCGTTCAACAAGTATGTGAAGAATGCGAAAGTATGAGTCTGATGAGTGAAAATCCCCGACCTAACCCAGACCTAACATGCGTTATCCTCTAAAATATTGAGCGAAACCAGGTTTAATGGACTGTTTCAGTGTGGTACCACTTTACTACGTGATCCAATCCCGAAATAGCCCAGGATCTGTTCAACAAGTATGTGAAAACCGCGAAACTGTGAGCCTGATGAGGGCAAATCTTAGACCTAACCTTGACCTAACATGCGTTATCCTCTAAGATATTTATCCAGACCAGGTTTCATTGAATGTTTCAGTGTGGTACCACTTTACTACGTGATCCAATCCAGAAATAGCCCAGGATCTAGCCACGAAGTATGAGAAATATGCGAAAGTATGAGCCTGATGAGGGCAAATCCAAGACCTATCCCAGACCTATCTTGCGTTGTCCTCTAAGATATTGATGGAGACCAGGTTCAATTGACTGTTTCAGTGTTGTACTTCACTACTACGTGATACAATCCAGAAACAGCCCAGGATCTAGCCATGAAGTATGAGAAATATGCGAAAGTATGAGCCTGGTGAGTGCGAATCCTAGACCTAACCCAGACCTAACATGCGTTATCCTCTGAAATATTTATCAAGACCAGGTTTAATTGAATGTTTCAGTGTGGTACTACATTACTACGTGATGCAATCCAGAAAAAGCCCAGGATCTAGCCATCAAGTTTGAGAAATATGCGAAAGAATGAGCCTGATGAGGGTAAATACTAGACCTAACCTAGACCTAACATGAATTATTACGCAATCCAGAAAAAGCCCAGGATCTAGCCATCAAGTATGAGAAATATGCGAAAGAATGAGCCTGATGAGAGCAAATCCCAGACCTAACCTAGACCTAACATGAATTATTCTCTAAAATATTGATCGAAACCAGGTTCAATTGACTGTTTCAGTGTTGTACTTCATTACTACGTGATGCAATCCAGAAAAAGTCCAGGATCTAGCCATCAAGTATAAGAAATATGCGAAAGAATGAGCCTGATGAGAGCAAATCCTTGACCTAACCTAGACCTAACATGAATTATTCTCTAAAATATTGATCGAAACCTGGTTTAATCGACTGTTTCAGTGTGGTACCACATTACTGTGTGATCCAAACCAGAAAATAACCCAGGATCTGTTCAAGGAGTATGTGAAGTGTGCGAAATTATGAGTCTGATGAGGTCAAATCCCTGACCTATCCCAGACCTAACTTGCGTTATCCTCTAAAATATTTATCAAGACCAGGTTTAATTGAATGTTTCAGTGTGGTACCACATTACTACGTCATCCAAACCAGAAAAAACCCAGGATCCGTTCAACAAGTATGCGAAGAATGCGAAAGTATGAGTCTGATGAGTGAAAATCCCAGGGCTAACCTAGACCTAACATGCGTTATCCTCTAAAATATTGATCGAAACCAGGTTTAATCGACTGTTTCAGTGTGGTACCACATTACTACGTGATCCAAACCAGAAAAAACCCAGGATCCGTTCAACAAGTATGTGAAGAATGCGAAAGTATGAGTCTGATGAGTGAAAATCCCCGACCTAACCTAGACCTAACATGCGTTATCCTCTAAAATATTGATCCAAACCAGGTTTAATGGACTGTTTCAGTGTGGTACCACACTACTACGTGATCCAAACCAGAAAAAACCCGGGATCCGTACAACAAGTATGTGAAGAATGCGAAAGTATGAGTCTGATAAGTGAAAATCCCCGACCTAACCTAGACCTAACATGCGTTATCCTCTAAAATATTGATCCAAACCAGGTTTAATGGACTGTTTCAGTGTGGTACCATACTACTACGTGATCCAAACCAGAAAAAACCCAGGATCTGTTCAACATGTATGTGAAAAACGCGAAAGTATGAGCCTGATGAGGGCAAATCCCAGACCTATCCCAGACCTAACTTGCGTTGTCCTCTAAGATATTGATGGAAACCAGGTTTAATTGACTGTTTCTGTGTTGTACTTCATTACTACGTGATGCAATCCAGAAAAAGCCCAGCATCTAGCCATCAAGTATGAGAAATATGCGAAAGAATGAGCCTGATGAGAGCAAATCCCAGACCTAACCTAGACCTAACATGTATTATTCTCAAAAATATTCATCGAAACCAGGTTTAATTGACTGTTTCAGTGTGGTCCCACATTACTACGTGATCCAAACCAGAAAAAACCCAGGATCCGTACAACAAGTATGTGAAGAATGCGAAAGTATGAGTCTGATGAGTGAAAATCCCAGACCTAACCTATACCTAACATGCGTTATCCTCTAAAATATTGATCCAAACCAGGTTTAATGGACTGTTTCAGTGTGGTACCACACTACTACGTGATCCAAACCAGAAAAAACCCAGGATCTGTTCAACAAGTATGTGAAAAACGCAAAAGTATGAGTCTGATGAGTGAAAATCCCAGGGCTAACCTAGACCTAACATGCGTTATCCTCTAAAATATTGATCGAAACCAGGTTTAATCGACTGTTTCAGTGTGGTACCACATTACTACGTGATCCAAACCAGAAAAAACCCAGGATCCGTTCAACAAGTATGTGAAGAATGCGAAAGTATGAGTCTGATGAGTGAAAATCCCCGACCTAACCTAGACCTAACATGCGTTAGCCTCTAAAATATTGATCCAAACCATTTTTAAAGGACTGTTTCAGTGTGGTACCACACTACTACGTGATCCAAACCAGAAAAAACCCCGGATCTGTTCAACATGTATGTGAAAAACGCGAAAGTATGAGCCTGATGGGAGCAAATCCCAAACCTATCCCAGACCTAACTTGCGTTGTCCTCGAAGATATTGATGGAAACCAGGTTTAATTGACTGTTTCAGTGTTGTACTTCATTACTACGTGATGCAATCCAGAAAAAGTCCAGGATCTAGCCATCAAGTATGAGAAATATGCGAAAGAATGAGCCTGATGAGAGCAAATCCTTGACCTAACCTAGACCTAACATGAATTATTCTCTATAATATTGATCGAAACCTGGTTTAATCGACTGTTTCAGTGTGGTACCACATTACTATGTGATCCAAACCAGAAAATAACCCAGGATCTGTTCAAGGAGTATGTGAAGTGTGCGAAATTATGAGTCTGATAAGGTCAAATCCCTGACCTATCCCAGACCTAACTTGCGTTATCCTCTAAAATATTTATCAAGACCAGGTTTAAATGATTGTTTCAGTGTGGGCCCACATTACTACGTGATCCAAACCAGAAAAAACCCAGGATCCGTTCAACAAGTATGTGAAGAATGCGAAAGTATGAGTCTGATGAGTGAAAATCCCAGACCTAACCTAGACCTAACATGCGTTATCCTCTAAAATATTGATCCAAACCAGGTTTAATGGACTGTTTCAGTGTGGTACCACACTACTACGTGATCCAAACCAGAAAAAACCCAGGATCTGTTCAACAAGTATGTGAAAAACGCAAAAGTATGAGTCTGATGAGTGAAAATCCCAGGGCTAACCTAGACCTAACATGCGTTATCCTCTAAAATATTGATCGAAACCAGGTCTAATCGACTGTTTCAGTGTGGTACCACATTACTACGTGATCCAAACCAGAAAAAACCCAGGATCCGTTCAACAAGTATGTGAAGAATCCGAAAGTATGAGTCTGATGAGTGAAAATCCCCGACCTAACCTAGACCTAACATGCGTTATCCTCTAAAATATTGATCCAAACCAGGTTTAATGGACTGTTTCAGTGTGGTACCACACTACTACGTGATCCAAACCAGAAAAAACCCAGGATCTGTTCAACATGTATGTGAAAAACGCGAAAGTATGAGCCTCATGAGGGCAAATCCCAGACCTATCCCAGACCTAACTTGCGTTGTCCTCTAAGATATTGATGGAAACCAGGTTTAATTGACTGTTTCTGTGTTGTACTTCATTACTACGTGATGCAATCCAGAAAAAGCCCAGCATCTAGCCACCAAGTATGAGAAATATGCGAAAGAATGAGCCTGATGAGAGCAAATCCCAGACCTAACCTGGACCTAACATGTGTTATTCTCAAAAATATTGATCGAAAGCAGGTTTAATTGACTGTTTCAGTGTGGTCCCACATTACTACGTGATCCAAACCAGAAAAAACCCGGGATCCGTACAACAAGTATGTGAAGAATGCGAAAGTATGAGTCTGATGAGTGAAAATCCCCGACCTAACCTAGACCTAACATGCGTTATCCACTAAAATATTGATCCAAACCAGGTTTAATGGACTGTTTCAGTGTGGTACCATACTACTACGTGATCCAAACCAGAAAAAACCCAGGATCTGTTCAACATGTATGTGAAAAACGCGAAAGTATGAGCCTGATGAGGGCAAATCCCAGACCTATCCCAGACCTAACTTGCGTTGTCCTCTAAGATATTGATGGAAACCAGGTTTAATTGACTGTTTCTGTTTTGTACTTCATTACTACGTGATGCAATCCAGAAAAAGCCCAGCATCTAGCCATCAAGTATGAGAAATATGCAAAAGAATGAGCCTGATGAGAGCAAATCCCAGACCTAACCTAGACCTAACATGCGTTATCCTCTAAAATATTGATCCAAACCAGGTTTAATGGACTGTTTCATTGTGGTACCACACTACTACGTGATCCAAACCAGAAAAAACCCAGGATCTGTTCAACAAGTATGTGAAGAACGCAAAAGTATGAGTCTGGTGAGTGAAAATCCCAGGGCTAACCTAGACCTAACATGCGTTATCCTCTAAAATATTGATCGAAACCAGGTTTAATCGACTGTTTCAGTGTGGTACCACATTACTACGTGATCCAAACCAGAAAAAACCCAGGATCCGTTCAACAAGTATGTGAAGAATGCGAAAGTATGAGTCTGATGAGTGAAAATCCCCGACCTAACCTAGACCTAACATGCGTTATCCTCTAAAATATTGATCCAAACCAGGTTTAATGGACTGTTTCAGTGAGGTACCACACTACTACGTGATCCAAACCAGAAAAAACCCAGGATCTGTTCAACATGTATGTGAAAAACGCGAAAGTATGAGCCTGATGAGGGCAAATCCCAGACCTATCCCAGACCTAACTTGCGTTGTCCTCTAAGATATTGATGGAAACCAGGTTCAATTGACTGTTTCTGTGTTGTACTTCATTACTACGTGATGCAATCCAGAAAAAGCCCAGCATCTAGCCATCAAGTATGAGAAATATGCGAAAGAATGAGCCTGATGAGAGCAAATCCCAGACCTAACCTAGACCTAACATGTATTATTCTCAAAAATATTGATTGAAACCAGGTTTAATTGACTGTTTCAGTGTGGTCCCACATTACCACGTGATCCAAACCAGAAAAAACCCAGGATCCGTACAACAAGTATGTGAAGAATGCGAAAGTATGAGTCTGATGAGTGAAAATCCCAGACCTAACCTAGACCTAACATGCGTTATCCTCTAAAATATTGATCCAAACCAGGTTTAATGGACTGTTTCAGTGTGGTACCACACTACTACGTGATCCAAACCAGAAAAAACCCAGGATCTGTTCAACAAGTATGCGAAAAACGCTAAACTGTGAGCCTGATGAGGGCAAATCTTAGACCTAACCCAGACCTAAGATGCGTTATCCTCTAAAATATTTATCCAGACCAGGTTTCATTGAATGTTTCAGTGTGGTACCACTTTACTACGTGATCCAATCCAGAAATAGCCCAGGATCTAGCCATGAAGTAAGACAAATATGCGAAAGTATGAGCCTGATGAGGGCAAATCCAAGACCTATCCCAGACCTATCTTGCGTTGTCCTCTAAGATATTGATGGAGACCAGGTTCAATTGACTGTTTCAGTGTTGTACTTCACTACTACGTGATACAATCCAGAAACAGCCCAGGATCTAGCCATGAAGTATGAGAAATATGCGAAAGTATGAGCCTGGTGAGTGCGAATCCTAGACCTAACCCAGACCTAACATGCGTTATCCTCTGAAATATTTATCAAGACCAGGTTTAATTGAATGTTTCAGTGTGGTACTACATTACTACGTGATGCAATCCAGAAAAAGCCCAGGATCTAGCCATCAAGTTTGAGAAATATGCGAAAGAATGAGCCTGATGAGGGTAAATACTACCCCTAACCTAGACCTAACATGAATTATTATGCAATCCAGATAAAGCCCAGGATCTAGCCATCAAGTATGAGAAATATGCGAAAGAATGAGCCTGATGAGAGCAAATCCCAGACCTAACCTAGACCTAACATGAATTATTCTCTAAAATATTGATCGAAACCAGGTTTAATTGACTGTTTCAGTGTTGTACTTCATTACTACGTGATGCAATCCAGAAAAAGTCCAGGATCTAGCCATCAAGTATGAGAAATATGCGAAAGAATGAGCCTGATGAGAGCAAATCCTTGACCTAACCTAGACCTAACATGAATTATTCTCTAAAATATTGATCGAAACCTGGTTTAATCGACTGTTTCAGTGTGGTACCACATTACTATGTGATCCAAACCAGAAAATAACCCAGGATCTGTTCAAGGAGTATGTGAAGTGTGCGAAATTATGAGTCTGATGAGGTCAAATCCCTGACCTATCCCAGACCTAACTTGCGTTATCCTCTAAAATATTTATCAAGACCAGGTTTAATTGAATGTTTCAGTGTGGTACCACATTACTACGTCATCCAAACCAGAAAAAACCCAGGATCCGTTCAACAAGTATGCGAAGAATGCGAAAGTATGAGTCTGATCAGTGAAAATCTCAGGCCTTACCTAGACCTAACTTGCGTTGTCTTCTAAAATATTCATGGAAACCTGGTTTCATTGACTGTTTCAGTGTGGTACTACATTACTACGTGATCCAAACCAGAAAAAACCCAGGATCTGTTCAACAAGTATGTGAAAAACGCGAAAGTATGAGTCTGATGAGTGAAAATCCCAGGGCTAACCTAGACCTAACATGCGTTATCCTCTAAAATATTGATCGAAACCAGGTTTAATCGACTGCTTCAGTGTGGTACCACATTACTACGTGATCCAAACCAGAAAAAACCCAGGATCCGTTCAACAAGTATGCCTGATGAGGGCAAATCCAAGACCTATCCCAGACCTATCTTGCGTTGTCCTCTAAGATATTGATGGAGACCAGGTTCAATTGACTGTTTCAGTGTTGTACTTCACTACTACGTGATACAATCCAGAAACAGCCCAGGATCTAGCCATGAAGTATGAGAAATATGCGAAAGTATGAGCCTGGTGAGTGCGAATCCTAGACCTAACCCAGACCTAACATGCGTTATCCTCTGAAATATTTATCAAGACCAGGTTTAATTGAATGTTTCAGTGTGGTACTACATTACTACGTGATGCAATCCAGAAAAAGCCCAGGATCTAGCCATCAAGTTTGAGAAATATGCGAAAGAATGAGCCTGATGAGGGTAAATACTAGACCTAACCTAGACCTAACATGAATTATTATGCAATCCAGAAAAAGTCCAGGATCTAGCCATCAAGTATGAGAAATATGCGAAAGAATGAGCCTGATGAGAGCAAATCCTTGACCTAACCTAGACCTAACATGAATTATTCTCTAAAATATTGATCGAAACCTGGTTTAATCGACTGTTTCAGTGTGGTACCACATTACTATGTGATCCAAACCAGAAAATAACCCAGGATCTGTTCAAGGAGTATGTGAAGTGTGCGAAATTATGAGTCTGATGAGGTCAAATCCCTGACCTATCCCAGACCTAACTTGCGTTATCCTCTAAAATATTTATCAAGACCAGGTTTAATTGAATGTTTCAGTGTGGTACCACATTACTACGTCATCCAAACCAGAAAAAACCCAGGATCCGTTCAACAAGTATGCGAAGAATGCGAAAGTATGAGTCTGATCAGTGAAAATCTCAGGCCTTACCTAGACCTAACTTGCGTTGTCTTCTAAAATATTCATGGAAACCTGGTTTCATTGACTGTTTCAGTGTGGTACTACATTACTACGTGATCCAAACCAGAAAAAACCCAGGATCTGTTCAACAAGTATGTGAAAAACGCAAAAGTATGAGTCTGATGAGTGAAAATCCCAGGGCTAACCTAGACCTAACATGCGTTATCCTCTAAAATATTGATCGAAACCAGGTTTAATCGACTGTTTCAGTGTGGTACCACATTACTACGTGATCCAAACCAGAAAAAACCCAGGATCCGTTCAACAAGTATGTGAAGAATGCGAAAGTATGAGTCTGATGAGTGAAAATCCCCGACCTAACCCAGACCTAACATGCGTTATCCTCTAAAATATTGAGCGAAACCAGGTTTAATGGACTGTTTCAGTGTGGTACCACTTTACTACGTGATCCAATCCCGAAATAGCCCAGGATCTGTTCAACAAGTATGTGAAAACCGCGAAACTGTGAGCCTGATGAGGGCAAATCTTAGACCTAACCTTGACCTAACATGCGTTATCCTCTAAGATATTTATCCAGACCAGGTTTCATTGAATGTTTCAGTGTGGTACCACTTTACTACGTGATCCAATCCAGAAATAGCCCAGGATCTAGCCATGAAGTATGAGAAATATGCGAAAGTATGAGCCTGATGAGGGCAAATCCAAGACCTATCCCAGACCTATCTTGCGTTGTCCTCTAAGATATTGATGGAGACCAGGTTCAATTGACTGTTTCAGTGTTGTACTTCACTACTACGTGATACAATCCAGAAACAGCCCAGGATCTAGCCATGAAGTATGAGAAATATGCGAAAGTATGAGCCTGGTGAGTGCGAATCCTAGACCTAACCCAGACCTAACATGCGTTATCCTCTGAAATATTTATCAAGACCAGGTTTAATTGAATGTTTCAGTGTGGTACTACATTACTACGTGATGCAATCCAGAAAAAGCCCAGGATCTAGCCATCAAGTTTGAGAAATATGCGAAAGAATGAGCCTGATGAGGGTAAATACTAGACCTAACCTAGACCTAACATGAATTATTATGCAATCCAGAAAAAGCCCAGGATCTAGCCATCAAGTATGAGAAATATGCGAAAGAATGAGCCTGATGAGAGCAAATCCCAGACCTAACCTAGACCTAACATGAATTATTCTCTAAAATATTGATGGAAACCAGGTTTAATTGACTGTTTCAGTGTTGTACTTCATTACTACGTGATGCAATCCAGAAAAAGTCCAGGATCTAGCCATCAAGTATGAGAAATATGCGAAAGAATGAGCCTGATGAGAGCAAATCCTTGACCTAACCTAGACCTAACATGAATTATTCTCTAAAATATTGATCGAAACCTGGTTTAATCGACTGTTTCAGTGTGGTACCACATTACTATGTGATCCAAACCAGAAAATAACCCAGGATCTGTTCAAGGAGTATGTGAAGTGTGCGAAATTATGAGTCTGATGAGGTCAAATCCCTGACCTATCCCAGACCTAACTTGCGTTATCCTCTAAAATATTTATCAAGACCAGGTTTAATTGAATGTTTCAGTGTGGTACCACATTACTACGTCATCCAAACCAGAAAAAACCCAGGATTCGTTCAACAAGTACGCGAAGAATGCGAAAGTATGAGTCTGATCAGTGAAAATCTCAGGCCTTACCTAGACCTAACTTGCGTTGTCTTTTAAAATATTCATGGAAACCTGGTTTCATTGACTGTTTCAGTGTGGTACTACATTACTACGTGATCCAAACCAGAAAAAACCCAGGATCTGTTCAACAAGTATGTGAAAAACGCAAAAGTATGAGTCTGATGAGTGAAAATCCCAGGGCTAACCTAGACCTAACATGCGTTATCCTCTAAAATATTGATCGAAACCAGGTTTAATCGACTGTTTCAGTGGGGTACCACATTACTACGTGATCCAAACCAGAAAAAACCCAGGATCCGTTCAACAAGTATGTGAAGAATGCGAAAGTATGAGTCTGATGAGTGAAAATCCCCGACCTAACCTAGACCTAACATGCGTTATCCTCTAAAATATTGATCCAAACCAGGTTTAATGGACTGTTTCAGTGTGGTACCACACTACTACGTGATCCAAACCAGAAAAAACCCAGGATCTGTTCAACATGTATGTGAAAAACGCGAAAGTATGAGCCTGATGGGGGCAAATCCCAAACCTATCCCAAGACCTAACTTGCGTTGTCCTCGAAGATATTGATGGAAACCAGGTTTAATTGACTGTTTCAGTGTTGTACTTCATTACTACGTGATGCAATCCAGAAAAAGTCCAGGATCTAGCCATCAAGTGTGAGAAATATGCGAAAGTAAGAGCCTGATAAGGGCAAATCCCAGACCTAACCTACACCTAACATGCGTTATCCTCTAAAATATTGAGCAAAACCAGGTTTAATGGACTGTTTCAGTGTGGTACCACACTACTTCGTGATCCAAACCAGAAAAAACCCAGGATCTGTTCAACAAGTATGCGAAAAACGCTAAACTGTGAGCCTGATGAGGGCAAATCTTAGACCTAACCCAGACCTAAGATGCGTTATCCTCTAAAATATTTATCCAGACCAGGTTTCATTGAATGTTTCAGTGTGGTACCACTTTACTACGTGATCCAATCCAGAAATAGCCCAGGATCTAGCCATGAAGTATGAGAAATATGCGAAAGTATGAGCCTGATGAGGGCAAATCCAAGACCTATCCCAGACCTATCTTGCGTTGTCCTCTAAGATATTGATGGAGACCAGGTTCAACTGACTGTTTCAGTGTTGTACTTCACTACTACGTGATACAATCCAGAAACAGCCCAGGATCTAGCCATGAAGTATGAGAAATATGCGAAAGTATGAGCCTGGTGAGTGCGAATCCTAGACCTAACCCAGACCTAACATGCGTTATCCTCTGAAATATTTATCAAGACCAGGTTTAATTGAATGTTTCAGTGTGGTACTACATTACTACGTGATGCAATCCAGAAAAAGCCCAGGATCTAGCCATCAAGTTTGAGAAATATGCGAAAGAATGAGCCTGATGAGGGTAAATACTAGACCTAACCTAGACCTAACATGAATTATTATGCAATCCAGAAAAAGCCCAGGATCTAGCCATCAAGTATGAGAAATATGCGAAAGAATGAGCCTGATGAGAGCAAATCCCAGACCTAACCTAGACCTAACATGAATAATTCTCTAAAATATTGATCGAAACCAGGTTTAATTGACTGTTTCAGTGTTGTACTTCATTACTACGTGATGCAATCCAGAAAAAGTCCAGGATCTAGCCATCAAGTATGAGAAATATGCGAAAGAATGAGCCTGATGAGAGCAAGTCCCTGACCTAACCTAGACCTAACATGAATTATTCTCTAAAATATTGATCGAAACCTGGTTTAATCGACTGTTTCAGTGTGGTACCACATTACTATGTGATCCAAACCAGAAAATAACCCAGGATCTGTTCAAGGAGTATGTGAAGTTTGCGAAATTATGAGTCTGATGAGGTCAAATCCCTGACCTATCCCAGACCTAACTTGCGTTATCCTCTAAAATATTTATCAAGACCAGGTTTAATTGAATGTTTCAGTGTGGTACCACATTACTACGTCATCCAAACCAGAAAAAACCCAGGATCCGTTCAACAAGTATGCGAAGAATGCGAAAGTATGAGTCTGATCAGTGAAAATCTCAGGCCTTACCTAGACCTAACTTGCGTTGTCTTCTAAAATATTCATGGAAACCTGGTTTCATTGACTGTTTCAGTGTGGTACTACATTACTACGTGATCCAAACCAGAAAAAACCCAGGATCTGTTCAACAAGTATGTGAAAAACGCAAAAGTATGAGTCTGATGAGTGAAAATCCCAGGGCTAACCTAGACCTAACATGCGTTATCCTCTAAAATATTGATCGAAACCAGGTTTAATCGACTGTTTCAGTGTGGTACCACATTACTACGTGATCCAAACCAGAAAAAACCCAGGATCCGTTCAACAAGTATGTGAAGAATGCGAAAGTATGAGTCTGATGAGTGAAAATCCCCGACCTAACCTAGACCTAACATGCGTTATCCTCTAAAATATTGATCCAAACCAGGTTTAATGGACTGTTTCAGTGTGGTACCACACTACTACGTGATCCAAACCAGAAAAAACCCGGGATCCGTACAACAAGTATGTGAAGAATGCGAAAGTATGAGTCTGATAAGTGAAAATCCCCGACCTAACCTAGACCTAACATGCGTTATCCTCTAAAATATTGATCCAAACCAGGTTTAATGGACTGTTTCAGTGTGGTACCATACTACTACGTGATCCAAACCAGAAAAAACCCAGGATCTGTTCAACATGTATGTGAAAAACGCGAAAGTATGAGCCTGATGAGGGCAAATCCCAGACCTATCCCAGACCTAACTTGCGTTGTCCTCTAAGATATTGATGGAAACCAGGTTTAATTGACTGTTTCTGTGTTGTACTTCATTACTACGTGATGCAATCCAGAAAAAGCCCAGCATCTAGCCATCAAGTATGAGAAATATGCGAAAGAATGAGCCTGATGAGAGCAAATCCCAGACCTAACCTAGACCTAACATGTATTATTCTCAAAAATATTCATCGAAACCAGGTTTAATTGACTGTTTCAGTGTGGTCCCACATTACTACGTGATCCAAACCAGAAAAAACCCAGGATCCGTTCAACAAGTATGTGAAGAATGCGAAAGTATGAGTCTGATGAGTGAAAATCCCCGACCTAACCTAGACCTAACATGCGTTATCCTCTAAAATATTGATCCAAACCATTTTTAATGGACTGTTTCAGTGTGGTACCACACTACTACGTGATCCAAACCAGAAAAAACCCCGGATCTGTTCAA
This sequence comes from Colletes latitarsis, assembly GCF_051014445.1. Taxonomy (NCBI): domain Eukaryota; kingdom Metazoa; phylum Arthropoda; class Insecta; order Hymenoptera; family Colletidae; genus Colletes; species Colletes latitarsis. The sequence continues at coordinate 29,255,894 of NW_027488366.1, read as the reverse complement.
CATGTATGTGAAAAACGCGAAAGTATGAGCCTGATGGGAGCAAATCCCAAACCTATCCCAGACCTAACTTGCGTTGTCCTCGAAGATATTGATGGAAACCAGGTTTAATTGACTGTTTCAGTGTTGTACTTCATTACTACGTGATGCAATCCAGAAAAAGTCCAGGATCTAGCCATCAAGTATGAGAAATATGCGAAAGAATGAGCCTGATGGGAGCAAATCCTTGACCTAACCTAGACCTAACATGAATTATTCTCTATAATATTGATCGAAACCTGGTTTAATCGACTGTTTCAGTGTGGTACCACATTACTATGTGATCCAAACCAGAAAATAACCCAGGATCTGTTCAAGGAGTATGTGAAGTGTGCGAAATTATGAGTCTGATAAGGTCAAATCCCTGACCTATCCCAGACCTAACTTGCGTTATCCTCTAAAATATTTATCAAGACCAGGTTTAAATGATTGTTTCAGTGTGGGCCCACATTACTACGTGATCCAAACCAGAAAAAACCCAGGATCCGTTCAACAAGTATGTGAAGAATGCGAAAGTATGAGTCTGATGAGTGAAAATCCCAGACCTAACCTAGACCTAACATGCGTTATCCTCTAAAATATTGATCCAAACCAGGTTTAATGGACTGTTTCAGTGTGGTACCACACTACTACGTGATCCAAACCAGAAAAAACCCAGGATCTGTTCAACAAGTATGTGAAAAACGCAAAAGTATGAGTCTGATGAGTGAAAATCCCAGGGCTAACCTAGACCTAACATGCGTTATCCTCTAAAATATTGATCGAAACCAGGTCTAATCGACTGTTTCAGTGTGGTACCACATTACTACGTGATCCAAACCAGAAAAAACCCAGGATCCGTTCAACAAGTATGTGAAGAATCCGAAAGTATGAGTCTGATGAGTGAAAATCCCCGACCTAACCTAGACCTAACATGCGTTATCCTCTAAAATATTGATCCAAACCAGGTTTAATGGACTGTTTCAGTGTGGTACCACACTACTACGTGATCCAAACCAGAAAAAACCCAGGATCTGTTCAACATGTATGTGAAAAACGCGAAAGTATGAGCCTCATGAGGGCAAATCCCAGACCTATCCCAGACCTAACTTGCGTTGTCCTCTAAGATATTGATGGAAACCAGGTTTAATTGACTGTTTCTGTGTTGTACTTCATTACTACGTGATGCAATCCAGAAAAAGCCCAGCATCTAGCCACCAAGTATGAGAAATATGCGAAAGAATGAGCCTGATGAGAGCAAATCCCAGACCTAACCTAGACCTAACATGTGTTATTCTCAAAAATATTGATCGAAAGCAGGTTTAATTGACTGCTTCAGTGTGGTCCCACATTACTACGTGATCCAAACCAGAAAAAACCCGGGATCCGTACAACAAGTATGTGAAGAATGCGAAAGTATGAGTCTGATGAGTGAAAATCCCCGACCTAACCTAGACCTAACATGCGTTATCCACTAAAATATTGATCCAAACCAGGTTTAATGGACTGTTTCAGTGTGGTACCATACTACTACGTGATCCAAACCAGAAAAAACCCAGGATCTGTTCAACATGTATGTGAAAAACGCGAAAGTATGAGCCTGATGAGGGCAAATCCCAGACCTATCCCAGACCTAACTTGCGTTGTCCTCTAAGATATTGATGGAAACCAGGTTTAATTGACTGTTTCTGTGTTGTACTTCATTACTACGTGATGCAATCCAGAAAAAGCCCAGCATCTAGCCATCAAGTATGAGAAATATGCAAAAGAATGAGCCTGATGAGAGCAAATCCCAGACCTAACCTAGACCTAACATGCGTTATCCTCTAAAATATTGATCCAAACCAGGTTTAATGGACTGTTTCAGTGTGGTCCCAAATTACTACGTGATCCAAACCAGAAAATAACCCAGGATCTGTCAAACGAGTATGTGAAGTGTGCGAAAGTATGAGCCTGATGAGAGCAAATCCCAGACCTAACCTAGACCTAACATGAATTATTCTCTAAAATATTGATCGAAACTAGGTTTAATTGACTGTTTCAGTGTGGTCCCACATTACTACCTGATCCAAACCAGAAAAAACCCAGGATCCGTTCAACAAGTATGTGAAGAATGCGAAAGTATGAGTCTGATGAGTGAAAATCCCAGACCTAACCGAGGCCTAACATGCGTCATCCTCTAAAATATTGATTGAAACCAGGTTTAATTGACTGTTTCAGCGTGGTACCACATTACTACGTGATACAATCCAGAAACAGCCCAGGATCTAGCCATGAAGTATGAGAAATATGCGAAAGTATGAGCCTGATGAGTGAAAATCCCAGGCCTAACCTAGACCTAACATGCGTTATCCTCAAAAATATTGATCGAAACCTGGTTTAATCGACTGTTTCAGTGTGGTACCACATTACTATGTGATCCAAACCAGAAAATAACTCAGGATCTGTTCAACGAGTATGTGAAGTGTGCGAAAGTATGAGTCTGATGAGGTCAAATCCCAAACCAATCCCAGACTTAACTTGCGTTATCCTCTAAAATATTGATCGAAACCAGGTTTAATCGACTGTTTCAGTGTGGTACCACATTACTACGTGATCCAAACCAGAAAAAACCCAGGATCCGTTCAACAAGTATGTGAAGAATGCGAAAGTATGAGTCTGATGAGTGAAAATCCCAGACCTAACCGAGGCCTAACATGCGTCATCCTCTAAAATATTGATTGAAACCAGGTTTAATTGACTGTTTCAGCGTGGTACCACATTACTACGTGATACAATCCAGAAACAGCCCAGGATCTAGCCATGAAGTATGAGAAATATGCGAAAGTATGAGCCTGATGAGGGCAAATCCTAGACCTAACCCAGACCTAACATGCGTTATCCTCTAAAATATTTATCAAGACCAGGTTTAATTGATTGTTTCAGTGTGGTCCCACATTACTAAGTGATGCAAACCAGAAAAAACCCAGGATCTGTATCAACGAGTATGTGAAGTGTGCGAAAGTATGAGACTGATGGGGTCAAATCCCAGACCTATCCCAGACCTAACTTGCGTTATCCTCTAAAATATTGATTGAAACCAGGTTTAATCGACTGTTTCAGTGTGGTACCACATTACTACGTGATCCAAACCAGAAAAAACCCAGGATCAGTTCAACAAGTATGTGAAGAATGCGAAAGCATGACCCTGATGAGAGCAAATCCCAGGCCTAACCTAGACCTGACATGCGTTGTCCTCTAAAATATTGATGGAAACCAGGTTTAATTGACTGTTTCAGTGTTGTAACTTCATTACTACGTGATGCAATCCAGAGAAAGCCCAGGATCTAGCCGTCAAATATGAGAAATATGCGAAAGAATGACCCTGATGAGAGCAAATCCCAGACCTAACCTAGACCTAACATGCGTTATCCTGTAAAATATTTATCAAGATCAGGTTTAATTGATTGTTTCAGTGTGGTACAACATTACTACGTGATCCACACCAGAAAAACCCCAAGATCCGTTCAACAAACGTGTGAAGAACGTGAAAGTATGAGTCTGATGAGTGAAAATCCCAGGCCTAACCTAGACCTAACATGCGTTATCCTCAATAATATTGATCGAAACCAGGTTTAATTGAGTGTTTCAGTGTTGTACTTCATTACAACGTGATGCAATCCAGAAAAAGCACAGTATCTAGCCATCTAGTATGAGAAATATGAGAAAGTATGAGTCTGATGAGTGAAAATCCCAGACCTAACCAAGACCTAACACGCGTTATCCTCAAAAATATTGATCGAAACCTGGTTTAATCGACTGTTTCAGTGTGGTACCACATTACTATGTGCTCCAAACCAGAAAATAACCCAGGATCTGTTCACAGAGTATGTGAACTGTGCGAAAGTATGAGTCTGATGAGGGCAAATCCCAGACCTATCCCAGACCTAACATGCGTTGTCCTCTAAAATATTTATCAAGATCAGGTTTAATTGATTGTTTCAGTGTGGTCCCACACTACTACGTGATCCAAACCAGAAAAAACCCAGGATCTGTTCAACAAGTATGTGAAAAACGCGGAAAGTATGAGCCTGATGAGGGCAAATCCCAGACCTATCCCAGACCTAACTTGCGTTGTCCTTTAAGATAATGATGGAAACCAGGTTTAATTGACTGTTTCAGTGTTGTACTTCATTACTACGTGATGCAATCCAGAAAAAGCCCAGCATCTAGCCATCAAGTATGAGAAATATGCGAAAGAATGAGCCTGATGAGAGTAAATCCCAGGCCTAACCTAGACATAACATGAATTATTCTCTAAAATATTGATCGAAACCAGGTTTAATTGACTGTTTCAGTGTGGTCCCAAATTACTACGTGATCCAAACCAGAAAATAACCCAGGATCTGTCAAACGAGTATGTGAAGTGTGCGAAAGTATGAGCCTGATGAGAGCAAATCCCAGACCTAACCTAGACCTAACATGAATTATTCTCTAAAATATTGATCGAAACTAGGTTTAATTGACTGTTTCAGTGTGGTCCCACATTACTACCTGATCCAAACCAGAAAAAACCCAGGATCCGTTCAACAAGTATGTGAAGAATGCGAAAGTATGAGTCTGATGAGTGAAAATCCCAGGCCTAACCTAGACCTAACATGCGTTATCCTCAAAAATATTGATCGAAACCTGGTTTAATCGACTGTTTCAGTGTGGTACCACATTACTATGTGATCCAAACCAGAAAATAACTCAGGATCTGTTCAACGAGTATGTGAAGTGTGCGAAAGTATGAGTCTGATGAGGTCAAATCCCAAACCAATCCCAGACTTAACTTGCGTTATCCTCTAAAATATTGATCGAAACCAGGTTTAATCGACTGTTTCAGTGTGGTACCACATTACTACGTGATCCAAACCAGAAAAAACCCAGGATCCGTTCAACAAGTATGTGAAGAATGCGAAAGTATGAGTCTGATGAGTGAAAATCCCAGACCTAACCGAGGCCTAACATGCGTCATCCTCTAAAATATTGATTGAAACCAGGTTTAATTGACTGTTTCAGCGTGGTACCACATTACTACGTGATACAATCCAGAAACAGCCCAGGATCTAGCCATGAAGTATGAGAAATATGCGAAAGTATGAGCCTGATGAGGGCAAATCCTAGACCTAACCCAGACCTAACATGCGTTATCCTCTAAAATATTTATCAAGACCAGGTTTAATTGATTGTTTCAGTGTGGTCCCACATTACTAAGTGATGCAAACCAGAAAAAACCCAGGATCTGTATCAACGAGTATGTGAAGTGTGCGAAAGTATGAGACTGATGGGGTCAAATCCCAGACCTATCCCAGACCTAACTTGCGTTATCCTCTAAAATATTGATTGAAACCAGGTTTAATCGACTGTTTCAGTGTGGTACCACATTACTACGTGATCCAAACCAGAAAAAACCCAGGATCAGTTCAACAAGTATGTGAAGAATGCGAAAGCATGACCCTGATGAGAGCAAATCCCAGGCCTAACCTAGACCTGACATGCGTTGTCCTCTAAAATATTGATGGAAACCAGGTTTAATTGACTGTTTCAGTGTTGTAACTTCATTACTACGTGATGCAATCCAGAGAAAGCCCAGGATCTAGCCGTCAAATATGAGAAATATGCGAAAGAATGACCCTGATGAGAGCAAATCCCAGACCTAACCTAGACCTAACATGCGTTATCCTCTAAAATATTTATCAAGATCAGGTTTAATTGATTGTTTCAGTGTGGTACAACATTACTACGTGATCCACACCAGAAAAACCCCAAGATCCGTTCAACAAACATGTGAAGAACGTGAAAGTATGAGTCTGATGAGTGAAAATCCCAGGCCTAACCTAGACCTAACATGCGTTATCCTCAATAATATTGATCGAAACCAGGTTGAATTGAGTGTTTCAGTGTTGTACTTCATTACAACGTGATGCAATCCAGAAAAAGCACAGTATCTAGCCATCTAGTATGAGAAATATGAGAAAGTATGAGTCTGATGAGTGAAAATCCCAGACCTAACCAAGACCTAACACGCGTTATCCTCAAAAATATTGATCGAAACCTGGTTTAATCGACTGTTTCAGTGTGGTACCACATTACTACGTGATCCAAACCAGAAAAAACCCAGGATCCGTTCAACAAGTATGTGAAGAATGCGAAAGTATGAATCTGATGAGTGAAAATCGCAGACCTAACCTAGACCTAACATGCGTTATCCTCTAAAATAATGATCCAAACCAGGTTCAATGGACTGTTTCAGTGTTGTACCATACTACTACGTGATCCAAACCAGAAAAAACCCAGGATCTGTTCAAAAAGTATGTGAAAAACGCGAAAGTATGAGCCTGATGAGGGCAAATCCAAGACCTATCCCAGACCTAACTTGCGTTGTCCTTTAAGATATTGATGGAAACCAAGTTTAATTGACTGTTTCAGTGTGGTACCACATTACTATGTGATCCAAACCAGAAAATAACCCAGGATCTGTTCAACGAGTATGTGAACTGTGCGAAAGTATGAGTCTGATGAGGGCAAATCCCAGACCTATCCCAGACCTAACATGCGTTATCCTCTAAAATATTTATCAAGATCAGGTTTAATTGATTGTTTCAGTATGGTCCCACACTACTACGTGATCCAAACCAGAAAAAACCCAGGATCTGTTCAACAAGTATGTGAAAAACGCGGAAAGTATGAGCCTGATGAGGGCAAATCCCAGACCTATCCCAGACCTAACTTGCGTTGTCCTCTAAGATAATGATGGAAACCAGGTTTAATTGACTGTTTCAGTGTTGTACTTCATTACTACGTGATGCAATCCAGAAAAAGCCCAACATCTAGCCATCAAGTATGAGAAATATGCGAAAGAATGAGCCTGATGAGAGCAAATCCCAGACCTAACCTAGACATAACATTCTCTAAAATATTGATCGAAACCAGGTTTAATTGACTGTTTCAGTGTGGTCCCAGATTACTACGTGATCCAAACCAGAAAATAACCCAGGATCTGTCAAACGAGTATGTGAAGTGTGCGAAAGTATGAGCCTGATGAGAGCAAATCCCAGACCTAACCTAGACCTAACATGAATTATTCTCTAAAATATTGATCGAAACTAGGTTTAATTGACTGTTTCAGTGTGGTCCCACATTACTAAGTGATGCAAACCAGAAAAAACCCAGGATCTGTATCAACGAGTATGTGAAGTGTGCGAAAGTATGAGAGTGATGGAGTCAAATCCCAGACCTATCCCAGACCTAACTTGCGTTATCCTCTAGAATATTGAGCGAAACCAGGTTTAATGAACTGTTTCTGTGTGGTCCCACATTACTACGTGATCCAAACCTGAAAAAACCCAGGATCAGTTCAACAAGTATGTGAAGAATGCGAAAGTATGAGTCTGATGAGTGAAAATCCCAGACCTAACCGAGGCCTAACATGCGTTATCCTCTAAAATATTGATTGAAACCAGGTTTAATTGACTGTTTCAGCGTGGTACCACAGTACTACGTGATACAATCCAGAAACAGCCCAGGATCTAGCCATGAAGTATGAGAAATATGCGAAAGTATGAGCCTGATGAGGGCAAATCCTAGACCTAACCCAGACCTAACATGCGTTATCCTCTAAAATATTGATCCAATCCAGGTTTAATGGACTCTTTCAGTGTGGTACCACATTACTACGTGATCCAAACTAGAAAAAACCCAGGATCTGTATCAACGAGTATGTGAAGTGTGCGAAAGTATGAGAGTGATGGGGTCAAATCCCAGACCTATCCCAGACCTAATATGAATTATTCTCTAAAATATTGATCGAAACCAGGTTTAATTGACTGTTTCAGTGTTGTACTTCATTACTACGTGATGCAATCCAGAAAAAGTCCAGGATCTAGCCATCAAGTATGAGAAATATGCGAAAGAATGAGCCTGATGAGAGCAAATCCTTGACCTAACCTAGACCTAACATGAATTATTCTCTAAAATATTGATCGAAACCTGGTTTAATCGACTGTTTCAGTGTGGTACCACATTACTATGTGATCCAAACCAGAAAATAACCCAGGATCTGTTCAAGGACTATGTGAAGTGTGCGAAATTATGAGTCTGATGAGGTCAAATCTCTGACCTATCCCAGACCTAACTTGCGTTATCCTCTAAAATATTTATCAAGACCAGGTTTAAATGATTGTTTCAGTGTGGGCCCACATTACTACGTGATCCAAACCAGAAAAAACCCAGGATCCGTTCAACAAGTATGTGAAGAATGCGAAAGTATGAGTCTGATGAGTGAAAATCCCAGACCTAACCTAGACCTAACATGCGTTATCCTCTAAAATATTGATCCAAACCAGGTTTAATGGACTGTTTCAGTGTGGTACCACACTACTACGTGATCCAAACCAGAAAAAACCCAGGATCTGTTCAACAAGTATGTGAAAAACGCAAAAGTATGAGTCTGATGAGTGAAAATCCCAGGGCTAACCTAGACCTAACATGCGTTATCCTCTAAAATATTGATCGAAACCAGGTTTAATCGACTGTTTCAGTGTGGTACCACATTACTACGTGATCCAAACCAGAAAAAACCCAGGATCCGTTCAACAAGTATGTGAAGAATGCGAAAGTATGAGTCTGATGAGTGAAAATCCCCGACCTAACCTAGACCTAACATGCGTTCTCCTCTAAAATATTGATCCAAACCAGGTTTAATGGACTGCTTCAGTGTGGTACAACACTACTACGTGATCCAAACCAGAAAAAACCCAGGATCTCTCAACATGTATGTGAAAAACGCGATAGTATGAGCCTGATGAGGGCAAATCCCAGACCTAAACCAGACCTAACTTTTTTTTTTTTTTTTTTTTTTTTTTTTCTCGTGGGGAAAATCTTCGAAAGACTCCCACCCACCTCCTTGGGGAGAGGTGGGAGGGGTGTGTGGGATTCCCCGCGCCCGTACAACGACAGGCGCGGGACCTACCCACTAAAAACCCCACGGTGACCCTTCGGCACGCTTTGAGAGGATACCGGGAATTGCTCGAAGCATTCTTCCGGTATCCTCCCCGTGCCCGCGCTTTCGCGCCCATCCCCCGGGGGGACAATCGGTCCCCCCAGTAGACACACTGCCTCATAGCGGCGGGACGGGGCCACTCCATCCCGCCGCTATCCGTCCCGGGGCCGCGTTTAGTGGCGGCTGCGAGCCCCAACTCGCAACCGCCCGCGACCCCGTTTCCAACCCTCTGCGGCCGGGCGTTCATGGCCGCACCAGACCGCCGAGGGTGCCTCCCCTTGCGTCGGACCGGTGGGGGGAGGCACTCCTACCCCCAACCGGTCCGACCCGGCGCCGCCTGGCGGGAGGAGGGTCCCGTCAGGACCCCCCTCCCAGCCTAGGTCATCCGCCACGCCGAGGCGGCCGCCCGCGACGCCTCGCGACCGGGCGACGACCTCGGGCCCAAAACCAGACCTAACTTGCGTTATCCTCTAAAATATTGATCGAAACCAGGTTTAATTGACTGTTTCTGTGTTGTACTTCATTACTACGTGATGCAATCCAGAAAAAGCCCAGCATCTAGCCATCAAGTATGAGAAATATGCGAAAGAATGAGCCTGATGAGAGCAAATCCCAGACCTAACCTAGACCTAACATGTATTATTCTCAAAAATATTGATCGAAACCAGGTTTAATTGACTGTTTCAGTGTGGTCCCACATTACTACGTGATCCAAGCCAGAAAAAACCCGGGATCCGTACAACAAGTATGTGAAGAATGCGAAAGTATGAGTCTGATGAGTGAAAATCCCCGACCTAACCTAGACCTAACATGCGTTATCCTCTAAAATATTGATCCAAACCAGGTTTAATGGACTGTTTCAGTGTGGTACCACACTACTACCTGATCCAAACCAGAAAAAACCCAGGATCCGTTCAACAAGTATGTGAAGAATGCGAAAGTATGAGTCTGAGGAGTGAAAATCCCCGACCTAACCTAGACCTAACATGCGTTATCCTCTAAAATATTGATCCAAACCAGGTTTAATCGACTGTTTCAGTGTGGTACCACACTACTACGTGATCCAAACCAGAAAAAACCCAGGATCTGTTCAACATGTATGTGAAAAACGCGAAAGTATGAGCCTGATGAGGGCAAATCCCAGACCTATCCCAGACCTAACTTGCGTTGTCCTCTAAGATATTGATGGAAACCAGGTTTAATTGACTGTCTCTGTGTTGTACTTCATTACTACCTGATGCAATCCAGAAAAAGCCCAGCATCTAGCCATCAAGTATGACAAATATGCGAAAGAATGAGCCTGATGAGAGCAAATCCAAGACCTAACCTAGACCTAACATGTATTATTCTCAAAAATATTGATCGAAACCAGGTTTAATTGACTGTTTCAGTGTGGTCCCACATTACTACGTGATCCAAACCAGAAAAAACCCGGGATCCGTACAACAAGTATGTGAAGAATGCGAAAGTATGAGTCTGATGAGTGAAAATCCCCGACCTAACCTAGACCTAACATGCGTTATCCTCTAAAATATTGATCCAAACCAGGTTTAATGGACTGTTTCAGTGTGGTACCACACTACTACGTGATCCAAACCAGAAAAAACCCAGGATCTGTTCAACATGTATGTGAAAAACGCGAAAGTATGAGCCTGATGAGGGCAAATCCCAGACCTATCCCAGACCTAACTTGCGTTGTCCTCTAAGATATTGATGGAAACCAGGTTCAATTGACTGTTTCTGTGTTGTACTTCATTACTACGTGATGCAATCCAGAAAAAGCCCAGCATCTAGCCATCAAGTATGAGAAATATGCGAAAGAATGAGCCTGATGAGAGCAAATCCCAGACCTAACCTAGACCTAACATGTATTATTCTCAAAAATATTGATCGAAACCAGGTTTAATTGACTGTTTCAGTGTGGTCCCACATTACTACGTGATCCAAACCAGAAAAAACCCAGGATCCGTACAACAAGTATGTGAAGAATGCGAAAGTATGAGTCTGATGAGTGAAAATCCCAGACCTAACATGCGTTATCCTCTAAAATATTTATCCAAACCAGGTTTAATGGACTGTTTCAGTGTGGTACCACTACTGATCCATATAGTGGTCCTACTACGTGATCCAAACCAGAAAAAACCCAGGATCTGTTCAACAAGTATGTGAAAATCGCGAAAGTATGAGCCTGATGAGGGCAAATCCCAGACCTATCCCAGACCTAACTTGCGTTGTCCTCTAAGATATTGATGGAAACCAGGTTTAATTGACTGTTTCTGTGTTGTACTTCATTACTACGTGATGCAATCCAGAAAAAGCCCAGCATCTAGCCATCAAGTATGAGAAATATGCGAAAGAATGAGCCTGATGAGAGCAAATCCCAGACCTAACCTAGACCTAACATGCGTTATCCTCTAAAATATTGAGCGAAACCAGGTTTAATGAACTGTTTCAGTGTGGTCCCACATTACTACGTGATCCAAACCAGAAAAAACCCAGGATCCGTTCAACAAGTATGTGAAGAATGCGAAAGTATGAGTCTGATCCCCTCAGGGGCTGCCAGCCTTTCAGCTGCAGTACGGGCTTAACGAACCCGGGGTACCCGAGTCATACACACACCGTAAGCCTCCTGTTGGTCGTCACAACGACCCATTCACAATTCCCTATTGGTTTTGTGAATGGTACGTGACGGCAGGAGGAACGGGGGTCTTGGCTTAACCGCCTGGGCCACGAGTATGGCGACTCTATAAAATCGCCCTCCAATCCTAAGCTATGGTGCGCGGCGATGGGATGCATGGTTGGGGGAGAAGGCCCAATCCCAAGCGACCACCTCCGGGGAACCTGCCGAACCCCCGGAGTATATAGGCTTACCCGGGTAAGGCGGCTCTGCCCGGGCGGACCTTTTCTTCCGACCTGCTCGTGGGAATATTATGGAGTTCAATATTAAAACGGGGATGGGACGGGGTAAGTCAGAGGGGGAGGACGAAGGCGGTGTTGGGACTGGAGTGACGGCGCTCGCGCCGCCTCCAGCGCCTGGCCCGGCTTCGTGGAAGGTGGAGGAGGACGACGAGACTGCGTCAGTCTCGTCCTTCTCCTCCACCAGGAGCCTCATAGGCTCTAAAAGGAAGAGGGCGGGGCAGGCCGTCGTCGAGGTGGGCGGGGCGATGAGCCCGTCGGTGAGGCTGAGTTGCCTCAGGGACGAGGTGACCGAGGAGATATCGGAGAGGATCTCCTCGTCCCTGAGGCGGGTGGAGAAAGTCGCCGCTGCCTGCGCCTTTAAGGGGCAGAAAAGCGGTGGCGCGGAGGCCCTGAAGGCCGCGGCGGAGGAAATGAGGGAGGCGGCGCGGGAGCTCAGAGGGCGGAACGCCCGTCTGCAGCTCCTGTTGAAGGAGGAGCGACAGGGGAGGAGGAGGGCAGAGGCGCTGTGGAACAGCGCGGCCCTCCCTCCCATCCTCCCTCCTCCTCCACCGCCGCGTCCCTCGGCGGAGGTAAATAAGCGGCAGTGGTGCGGGGCACCGCGGGCCCCTCCACCCGCACTCCGCCCGTGAAGAAGTCCCCGTCCTCCTCAGAAGACGATCTTCTGAGGAGGATTGGGGACATGATTGATGGCAAGCTGGCCGCCTTCTGGGAGGAGCTCCTCGCCGGAAGAGCGGTCAGCAGGAAGGCGGTGCCTCCCCGACCTGTTCCGGTACAGTCGGGGAAGGCAAAGAAGGGCGGAGTGAAGGCTCCGCCCAGCGTTGCGGCACCAGGGCCCCGGGTCGCGACCCCCAAGGGGGGTGGTGTACCCGTGGTCGCGGTGGTCGCGTCCTCCACGGCACCCTCCCAAGGGGGGGTGGCGTGGAGTGAGGTGGTGGGGCGGAAGGCGAAGCGGGCGGCGAGGAAGGCCTCGCAACCGCGGCCTCCGCCTCCGCCGCCGGCGGCCAAGGTAAAGGCCGCGAAGGTCGGGAAGGCACGACCAGGTCGTCCCCCAAAAACGGCAGCGGTGACGCTGACCGTTGCGCAGGGGGGCGACCTGACCCTCGCGGAGGCGATGCGGCTCGCCAGGGAGAATATCTCCCTGGAAGAGCTGGGCATCGCCTCCGTGAGGGCGAAGAGGGCCGTGACCGGGGGTCTCTTGCTGGAGATCCCCGGTGCAGAAGGTGGCGCGAAGGCGGATCGTCTCGCCCAGAGGCTCCGGGTGCAGCTGGGCGAAAGAGGTGTCCGGGTCGCCCGGCCCACGAAGCGCACGGAGATGCGCGTTTGTGGGCTGGACGACTCGGTCAGCGCACAGGATGTGTCCCGTGCCCTTGCGAGGGCGGGGGACTGTCCTGTGGAGGACCTGCGGATCGGAGAGATCCGCAGGTCGCCCTCCGGCCTCGGGTCGGTGTGGGCCCGGTGCCCCCTCTCCGCCGCCCGTAAGGTGGCGGAATCCGGGAGGGTGTTGGTGGGGTGGGTTTCGGCGCGAGTGGAAATCCTCGCGCCGCGCCCGCTCCAGTGTCACCGCTGCCTCGAATTGGGGCACGTGAGGCAGTGGTGCACCTCGCCGGTGGACCGCAGCGGTCAGTGTTACCGCTGCGGTGCCAAAGAGCACCGTGCGAGCCAGTGCTCGGCAGCCCCCCACTGCCCGCTGTGTGCGGACATGGGGAGGCCAGCCGATCACAGGGTGGGGAGCAAGAAGTGCTCCCCCCCCTCCCGGAAGGAGAGGAAGAGGCGGGCTGCACCGGCTCCGGTGCCGAGGGCGGTGGCATCGTCCTCCATGGAGGTGGACGGTGCTACGGGGACGGACGACCGGGAGGAGGCTGGCGCGGCCATTAATTAATGCCGCCCCGCCTCCTCCTCCAGGCCAACCTCAACCACTGCCGCGCGGCACAGGACTTGATGTCCCAAGTCCTCGCGGAGTGGGGCGTTGGCCTGGCGGTCGCCGCCGAGCCGTACCGCGTCCCTGATCACCCTCATTGGGTGGGCGACGCGGACGGCTTGGTGGCGACGGTATGGGGAGGGGGCGACGGGTCCCCACCGTTCTCCTTGTTGGAGCGCGGTCGGGGATTCGTCGCCGTGGACTGGGGGGGAGTCGCTGTGGTGGGGTGCTACATTTCGCCCCGTAGCGGTCACCCTGCGTTCGAGCTGTACTTGGCCGAGGTCGCGGCATGCGTGCAGCGCTACGCGGCCCGGCCGGTGCTGGTCCTGGGGGATTTTAATGCCAAGTCGGTGGCTTGGGGATCCCCCAGGACCTCCGTTCGCGGCGGGATCCTGGGCGATTGGGCGGCGGGGCTCGACCTCCGGGTATTGAACCGGGGGTCGGAGCACACATGCGTGCGGCGATATGGGGGGTCCATCGTGGATGTTGGATTCGCGACCCCCACCGCCGTGCGCATGGTGTCGGGTTGGCACGTGGTCGCGGGGGCAGAGACACTCTCCGATCACCGGTACATCCGGATGGAGGTCTCTGCCGCCGCGAGTGCATCCCGACACGGCCGCCTGCGTGGCACCCCACCACGCCGCTGGGCGCTTCGGCGCCTGGACAAGGACGCCCTGATGGCAGCTGCCCTCGCTGCAACTTGGCCGCAGGGAGCGGCCGAGTTGCCGAGCATAGAGGAGGAGGTCGCCCGGCTCGGAGCATTGGTCGCGGGTATTTGCGACGCGGGGATGCCTCGGGTCGGGCGGGCTTCTCCTCGCCGGGCGGTGTACTGGTGGTCGGACGCGATCGCGGAGTTGCGAGTCGCGATTGTCCGCGCCCAACGCCAGTACACCCGCGCGCGCCGTCGTCAACGTACAGGCGACGGCGTGGCGCGAGCGAGGGCAGCTGATGACCTGTATGGAGCATACCGCGTGGCGCGGGTTGCTCTGCAGGTCGCCATCAAACGGGCCAAGACCCAGGCATGGAAGGAGCTCCTCCAGACCCTTGATGACGATCCATGGGGGCGCCCATATAAGGTGGTGCTGAATAAGCTCCGCCCGTGGGCGCCCCCCGTCACCGAGGGTCTTGACCCCCGGCTGCTGGAGGACGTGGTCAATACACTCTTCCCAATTGGGGAGAGGGGACCGCGTCCTCCGGCGGCGGCGGCTGTCCCAGTGGAGTGGACGGCCGAGCTGGGGGTCACGCAGGAGGAGCTGGCAGCGGCCATCAGACGGCTCGGGGTTCGTAACACGGCCCCGGGTCCGGATGGTGTGCCCGGCCGGGTTTGGGTCTTGACCCAGGGCGTCCTTGGGGCCGACCTCAGGCGGTTGTTCGACCGCTGCCTGAGGGACTGGCGATTCCCCCCCAGTTGGAAGGTGGCGAGGATGGTCCTCCTCCGGAAGGAGGGTCGGCCCGCGGAGTCTCCCTCCGCATACCGGCCCATTTGTCTCCTCGACGAGGTGGGCAAGCTCTTCGAGCGTGTGATTGCTGCCCGCCTCGTCGAGCACCTGTCGCGGGGTGATCCCGGTCTGGCCGACTGCCAGTTCGGTTTCCGGGGGGGCCGATCGACTATCGACGCGATAGGTCGTGTGAGGGCCCTCTCGGAGGCGGCCGTCTCCCGGGGAGGGGTGGCATTGGCAATATCCTTGGATATTGCCAATGCCTTTAACACCCTCCCCTGGGAAGAGATAAGGAGGGGGCTCGAATATCATCGAGTCCCCCCTTGTCTCAGGGCGGTCGTCGGGGATTATCTCCGCGGCAGGTGGATCGAGTATCCGGGCCGGGATGGTGATATGCGGAGGGAGGTGTACTGCGGTGTTCCGCAGGGGTCGGTCCTCGGGCCACTCCTGTGGAACATCGCGTACGACTCGGTGTTGCGGGCCGGCCTCCCCGACGGCGTCAGCACGGTGTGTTATGCGGATGACACACTGGTGCTGGCCGTCGGGGCGCACTGGGGGAGGGCCATGCGTCGCGCGGAGGAGGGGTCGCAACGCGTCGTCGACCAGATCAGGGGGATGGGGATGACGGTGGCGGTCCATAAGACCGAGGTGATTGCGTTTCATTCACCTCGGCAGGATCCGCCACCCCCTCTGATTCGGGTGGGTGGGGCTGACATCGAGGTGAAGCCCCAGATCAGGTATCTGGGGCTGATCCTCGATAGCCACTGGCGTTTCGAGAAGCATTTCCGCTGCCTGGTCCCCCGGTTGGAAAGGATGGTTGCGGCTCTGGGCCGGATCCTGCCCAACTTGGGGGGCCCGGCGGGCCGAGTTCGTCGCCTCTATGTGGCAATGGTCCAGTCGGTGGCCCTATACGGGGCCCCCGTCTGGGCGGACGACCTGGCTGCCTCCCGGCGCAGCATGACTATGCTGCGTCGGGTGCAGAGGCGCATGGCGCTCAGGGTCGTCCGCGGGTATCGGACCATGTCACATGAGGCGGCGACGGTTCTAGCGGGGATGCCGCCCATGGACCTGCTCGCGCGGTCGCACGCGGTGATGTACCGGCACTGCGTCGACCGTCGCGCGGTGGTGGGGGCGGTCCCGGGCGGGCAGGAACCTGCTTGGGGCGATTTGAAGCGCCAGGCCCGGCAGTCCGTGTTGCTCGCGTGGCAGGAGCGGCTGGCTCTGCCAACCGCGGGGCACCGGACTGTCGGGGCTGTTCGGCCACTCCTGAAGGAGTGGCTGGACAGAGGCCATGGCAGCCACACCTACCGGCTGGCACAGGTATTTTCCGGGCATGGCAGCTTCGGAAGATACCTGTGCCGGATAGGGAAGGAGCCGACGGCGCGTTGCTGCCACTGCGACGCTGAGCAGGACACGGCGGATCATACCCTGGAGGTATGCCCCGCGAGGGAGGGGGAGCGCCGTGTCCTGGTCGGCGTCGTCGGGCGGGATGTCTCGCTGCCGGGCGTGGTGCGCGCCATGCTCGGCAGCGAGGAGAAGTGGAGGGCCGTGGCCTCCTTCTGCGAGAACGTAATGTTGCAGAAGGAGGCCGCGGGGAGGGAGCGCGAGCTTCAGCGGCGCGCTGAAGCTCACGCTCGTGCGGTGGCCCGAGGTCGTCGCCCGGTCGCGAGGCGTCACGGGCGGCCGCCTCGGCGTGGCGGATGACCTAGGCTGGGAGGGGGGTCCTGAGGGGACCCTCCTCCCGCCAGGTGGCGCCGGGTCGGACCGGTTGGGGGTAGGAGTGCCTCCCCCTACCGGTCCGACGCAAGGGGAGGCACCCTCGGCGGTCTGGTGCGGCCATGAACGCCCGGCCGCCGAGGGGTGGAAACGGGGTCGCGGGCGGTTGCGAGTTGGGGCTCGCAGCCGCCACTAAACGCGGCCCCGGGACGGATAGCGGCGGGATGGAGTGGCCCCGTCCCGCCGCTATGAGGCAGTGTGTCTACTGGGGGGACCGATTGTCCCCCCGGGGGATGGGCGCGAAAGCGCGGGCACGGGGAGGATACCGGAAGAATGCTTCGAGCGATTCCCGGTATCCTCCCAAAGCGTGCCGAAGGGTCACCGTGGGGTTTTTAGTGGGTAGGTCCCGCGCCTGTCGTTGTACGGGCGCGGGGAATCCCACACACCCCTCCCACCTCTCCCCAAGGAGGTGGGAGGGAGTCTTTCGAAGATTTTCCCCACGACAAAAAAAAAAAAAAAAAAAAAAAAAAAAAAAAAAAAGTATGAGTCTGGTGAGTGAAATTCCCAGACCTAACCTAGACCTAACATGCGTTATCCTCTAAAATATTGATCCAAACCAGGTTTAATGGACTGTTTCAGTGTGGTACCACATTACTACGTGATACAATCCAGAAACAGCCCAGGATCTAGCCATGAAGTATGAGAAATATGCGAAAGTATGAGCCTGATGAGGGCAAATCCTAGACCTAACCCAGACCTAACATGCGTTCTCCTCTAAAATATTGATCCAAACCAGGTTTAATGGACTCTTTCAGTGTGGTACCACATTACTACGTGATCCAATCCAGAAATAGCCCAGGATCTAGCCATGAAGTATGAGAAATATGCGAAAATATGAGCCTGATGAGGGCAAATCCTAGACCTAATCCAGACCTAACATGCGTTATTCTCTAAAATATTGATGGAAACCAGGTTTAATTGACTGTTTCAGTGTTGTACTTCATTACTAGGTCATGCAATCCAGAAAAAGCCCAGGATCTAGCCATCAAGTATGAGAAATATGCGAAAGAATGAGCCTGATGAGAGCAAATCCCAGACCTAACCTAGACCTAACATGAATTATTCTCTAAAATATTGATCGAAACCTGGTTTAATCGACTGTTTCAGTGTGGTACCACATTACTATGTGATCCAAACCAGAAAATAACCCAGGATCTGTTCAAGGAGTATGTGAAGTGTGCGAAATTATGAGTCTGATGAGGTCAAATCCCTGACCTATCCCAGACCTAACTTGCGTTATCCTCCAAAATATTTATCAAGACCAGGTTTAAATGATTGTTTCAGTGTGGGCCCACATTACTACGTGATCCAAACCAGAAAAAACCCAGGATCCGTTCAACAAGTATGTGAAGAATGCGAAAGTATGAGTCTGATGAGTGAAAATACCAGAGCTAACCTAGACCTAACATGCGTTATCCTCTAAAATATTGATCCAAACCAGGCTTAATGGACTGTTTCAGTGTGGTACCATACTACTACGTGATCCAAACCAGAAAAAACCCAGGATCTGTTCAACATGTATGTGAAAAACGCAAAAGTATGAGCCTGATGAGGGCAAATCCCAGACCTATCCCAGACCTAACTTGCGTTGTCCTCTAAGATATTGATGGAAACCAGGTTTAATTGACTGTTTCAGTGTGGTCCCACATTACTACGTGATCCAAACCAGAAAAAACCCGGGATCCGTACAACAAGTATGTGAAGAATGCGAAAGTATGAGTCTGATGAGTGGAATTCCCCGACCTAACCTAGACCTAACATGCGTTATCCTCTAAAATATTGATCCAAACCAGGTTTAATGGACTGTTTCAGTGTGGTACCATACTACTACGTGATCCAAACCAGAAAAAACCCAGGATCTGTTCAACATGTATGTGAAAAGCGCGAAAGTATGAGCCTGATGAGGGCAAATCCCAGACCTATCCCAGACCTAACTTGCGTTGTCCTCTAAGATATTGATGGAAACCAGGTTTAATTGACTGTTTCTGTGTTGTACTTCATTACTACGTGATGCAATCCAGAAAAAGCGCAGCATCTAGCCATCAAGTATGAGAAATATGCGAAAGAATGAGCCTGATGAGAGCAAATCCCAGACCTAACCTAGACCTAACATGTATTATTCTCAAAAATATTGATCGAAACCAGGTTTAATTGACTGTTTCAGTGTGGTCCCTCATTACTACGTGATCCAAACCAGAAAAAACCCAGGATCCGTACAACAAGTATGTGAAGAATGCGAAAGTATGAGTCTGATGAGTGAAAATCCCAGACCTATCCCAGACCTAACTTGCGTTGTCCTCTAAGATATTGATGGAAACCAGGTTTAATTGACTGTTTCTGTGTTGTACTTCATAACTACGTGATGCAATCCAGAAAAAGCCCAGCATCTAGCCATCAAGTATGAGAAATATGCGAAAGAATGAGCCTGATGAGAGCAAATCCAAGACCTAACCTAGACCTAACATGTATTATTCTGAAAAATATTGATCGAAACCAGGTTTAATTGACTGTTTCAGTGTGGTCCCACATTACTACGTGATCCAAACCAGAAAAAACCCGGGGTCCGTACAACAAGTATGTGAAGAATGCGAAAGTATGTGTCTGATGAGTGAAAATCCCAGACCTAACCTAGACCTAACATGCGTTATGCTCTAAAATATTGATCCAAACCAGGTTTAATGGACTGTTTCAGTGTGGTACCACACTACTACGTGATCCAAACCAGAAAAAACCCAGGATCCGTTCAACAAGTATGTGAAGAATGCGAAAGTATGAGCCTGATGAGGGCAAATCCCAGACCTATCCCAGACCTAACTTGCGTTGTCCTCTAAGATATTGATGGAAACCAGGTTTAATTGACTGTTTCTGTGTTGTACTTCATTACTACGTGATGCAATCCAGAAAAAGCCCAGCATCTAGCCATCGAGTATGAGAAATATGCGAAAGAATGAGCCTGATGAGAGCAAATCCCAGACCTAACCTAGACCTAACATGTATTATTCTCAAAAATATTGATCGAAACCAGGTTTAATTGACTGTTTCAGTGTGGTCCCACATTACTACGTGATCCAAACCAGAAAAAACCCAGGATCCGTACAACAAGTATGCGAAGAATGCGAAAGTATGAGCCTGATGAGTGAAAATCCCAGGCCTAACCTAGACCTAACATGCGTTATCCTCAAAAATATTGGTCGAAACCTGGTATAATCGACTGTTTCAGTGTGGTACCACATTACTATGTGATCCAAACCAGAAAATAACCCAGGATCTGTTCAACGAGTATGTGAAGTGTGCGAAAGTATGAGTCTGATGAGTGAAATTCCCAGACCTAACCTAGACCTAACATGCGTTATCCTCTAAAATATTGATCCAAACCAGGTTTAATGGACTGTTTCAGTGTGGTACCACACTACTACGTGATCCAAACCAGAAAAAACCCAGGATCTGTTCAAAAAGTATGTGAAAAACGCGAAAGTATGAGCCTGATGAGGGCAAATCCAAGACCTATCCCAGACCTAACTTGCGTTCTCCTCTAAGAGTTTGATGGAAACCAGGTTTAATTGACTGTTTCAGTGTGGTACCACATTACTACGTGATCTAATCCAGAAATAGCCCAGGATCTAGCCATGAAGTATGAGAAATATGCGGAAGTATGAGCCTGACGAGGGCAAATCCTAGACCTAACCCAGACCTGACATGCGTTATCCTCTAAAATATTTATCAAGACCAGGTTTAATTGATTGTTTCAGTGTAGTTCCACATTACTACGTGATCCAAACCAGAAAAAACCCAGGATCTGATCAACGAGTATGTGAAGTGTGCGAAAGTATGAGTCTGATGAGGGCAAATCCCCGACCTATCCCAGACCTAACATGCGTTATCCTCTAAAATATTTATCAAGACCAGGTTTAATTGATTGTTTCAGTGTGGTCCCACATTACTACGTGATCCAAACCAGAAAAAACCCATGATCCGTTCAACAAGTATGTGAAAAACGCGAAAGTATGAGCCTGATGAGGGCAAATCCCAGACCTATCCCAGACCTAACTTGCGTTGTCCTCTAAGATATTGATGGAAACCAGGTTTAATTGACTGTTTCTGTGTTGTACTTCATTACTACGTGATGCAATCCAGAAAAAGCCCAGCATCTAGCCATCAAGTATGAGAAATATGCGAAAGAATGAGCCTGATGAGAGCAAATCCAAGTCCTAACCTAGACCTAACATGTATTATTCTCAAAAATATTGATCGAAACCAGGTTTAATTGATTGTTTCAGTGTGGTCCCACATTACTACGTGATCCAAACCAGAAAAAACCCAGGATCCGTAAAACAAGTATGTGAAGAATGCGAAAGTATGAGTCTGATGAGTGAAAATCCCCGACCTAACCTAGACCTAACATGCGTTATCCTGTAAAATATTGATCCAAACCAGGTTTAGTGGACTGTTTCAGTGTGGTACCACACTACTACGTGATCCAAACCAGAAAAAACCCAGGATCTGTTCAACATGTATGTGAAAAACGCGAAAGTATGAGCCTGATGAGGGCAAATCCCAGACCTATCCCAGACCTAACTTGCGTTGTCCTCTAAGATATTGATGGAAACCAGGTTCAATTGACTGTTTCTGTGTTGTACTTCATTACTACGTGATGCAATCCAGAAAAAGCCCAGCATCTAGCCATCAAGTATGAGAAATATGCGAAAGAATGAGCCTGATGAGAGCAAATCCCAGACCTTATCTAGACCTAACATGTATTATTCTCAAAAATATTGATCGAATCCAGGTTTAATTGACTGTTTCAGTGTGGTCCCACATTACTACGTGATCCAAACCAGAAAAAACCCAGGATCCGTACAGCAAGTATGTTAAGAATGCGAAAGTATGAGTCTGATGAGTGAAAATCCCAGGCCTAACCTAGACCTAACATGCGTTATCCTCAAAAATATTGATCGAAACCTGGTTTAATCGACTGTTTCAGTGTGGTACCACATTACTATGTGATCCAAACCAGAAAATAACCCAGGATCTGTTCAACGAGTATGTGAAGTGTGCGAAAGTATGAGTCTGATGAGGTCAAATCCCAAACCAATCCCAGACTTAACTTGCGTTATCCTCTAAAATATTGATCGAAACCAGGTTTAATCGACTGTTTCAGTGTGGTACCACATTACTACGTGATCCAAACCAGAAAAAACCCAGGATCCGTTCAACAAGTATGTGAAGAATGCGAATGTATGAGTCTGATCAGTGAAAATCTCAGGCCTTACCTAGACCTAACTTGCGTTGTCCTCTAAAATATTGATGAAAACCAGGTTTCATTGACTGTTTCAGTGTGGTACTACATTACTACGCGATGCAATCCAGAAAAAGCCCAGGATCTAGCCATCAAGTATGAGAAATATGCGAAAGAATGAGCCTGATGAGAGCAAATCCCAGACCTAACCTAGACCTAACATGCGTTATCCTCTAAAATATTGAGCGAAACCATGTTTAATGAACTGTTTCAGTGTGGTCCCACATTACTACGTGATCCAAACCAGAAAAAACCCAGGATCCGTTCAACAAGTATGTGAAGAATGCGAAAGTATGAGTCTGATGAGTGAAAATCCCAGACCTAACCGAGGCCTAACATGCGTCATCCTCTAAAATATTGATTGAAACCAGGTTTAATTGACTGTTTCAGCGTGGTACCACATTACTACGTGATACAATCCAGAAACAGCCCAGGATCTAGCCATGAAGTATGAGAAATATGCGAAAGTATGAGCCTGATGAGGGCAAATCCTAGACCTAACCCAGACCTAACATGCGTTATCCTCTAAAATATTTATCAAGACCAGGTTTAATTGATTGTTTCAGTGTGGTTCCACATTACTAAGTGATCCAAACCAGAAAAAACCCAGGATCTGTTCAACATGTATGAGAAATATGCGAAAGAATGAGCCTGATGAAAGCAAATCCCAGACCTAACCTAGACGTCACATGAATTATTCTCTAAAATATTGATCGAAACCTGGTTTAATCGACACTTTCAGTGTGGTACCACATTACTATGTTATCCAAACCAGAAAATAACCCAGGATCTGTTCAACGAGTATGTGAAGTGTGCGAAAGTATGAGTCTGATGGGGTCAAATCCCAGACCTATCCCAGACCTAACTTGCGTTATCCTCTAAAATATTGATTGAAACTAGGTTTAATCGACTGTTTCAGTGTGGTACCACATTACTACGTGATCCAAACCAGAAAAAACCCAGGATCAGTTCAACAAGTATGTGAAGAATGCGAAAGTATGAGTCTGATGAGTGAAAATCCCAGGGCTAACCTAGACCTAACATGCGTTATCCTCTAAAATATTGATCCAAACCAGGTTTAATGGACTCTTTCAGTGTGGTACCACACTACTACGTGATACAAACCAGAAAAAACCCAGGATCTGTTCAACAAGTATGTGAAAAACGCGAAAGTATGAGCCTGATGAGGGCAAATGCCAGACCTATCCCAGACCTGACTTGCGTTGTCCTCTAAGATATTGATGGAAACCAGGTTTAATTGACTGTTTCAGTGTTGCACTTCATTACTACGTGATGCAATCCAGAAAAAGCCCAGGATCTAGCCATCAAGTATGAGAAATATGCGAAAGAATGAGCCTGATGAGAGCAAATCCCAGACCTAACCTAGTCCTAACATGAATTATTCTCCAAAATGTTGATCGAAACCAGGTTTAATTGACTGTTTCAGTGTGGTCCCACATTACTACGTGATCCAAACCAGAAAAAACCTAGGATCCGTTCAACAAGTATGTGGAGAATGCGAAAGTATGAGCCTGACGAGTGAAAATCCCAGGCCTAACCTAGACCTAACATGCGTTATCCTCAAAAATATTGATCGAAACCTGGTTTAATCGACTGTTTCAGTGTGGTACCACATCACTACGTGATCCAAACCAGAAAATACCCAGGATCTGTTCAACGAGTATGTGAAGTGTGCGAAAGTGTGAGTCTGATGAGGTCAAATCCCAGACCAATCCCAGACTTAACTTGCGTTATCCTCTAAAATATTGATCGAAACCAGGTTTAATCGACTGTTTCAGTGTGGTACCACATTACTACGTGATCCAAACCAGAAAAAACCCAGGATCCGTTCAACAAGTATATGAAGAATGCGAAAGTGTGAGTCTGATGAGTGAAAATCCCAGACCTAACCTAGACCTAACATGCGTTATCCTCTAAAATATTGATCCAAACCAGGTTTAATGGACTGTTTCAGTGTGGTACCATACTACTACGTGATCCAAGCCAGAAAAAACCCAGGATCTGTTCAACATGTATGTGAAAAACGCAAAAGTATGAGCCTGATGAGGGCAAATCCCAGACCTATCCCAGACCTAACTTGCGTTGTCCTCTAAGATATTGATGGAAACCAGGTTTAATTGACTGCTTCAGTGTGGTCCCACATTACTACGTGATCCAAACCAGAAAAAACCCGGGATCCGTACAACAAGTATGTGAAGAATGCGAAAGTATGAGTCTGATGAGTCAAATTCCCCGACCTAACCTAGACCTAACATGCGTTATCCTCTAAAATATTGATCCAAACCAGGTTTAATGGACTGTTTCAGTGTGGTACCATACTACTACGTGATCCAAACCAGAAAAAACCCAGGATCTGTTCAACATGTATGTGAAAAACGCGAAAGTATGAGCCTGATGAGGGCAAATCCCAGACCTATCCCAGACCTAACTTGCGTTGTCCACTAAGATATTGATGGAAACCAGGTTTAATTGACTGTTTCTGTGTTGTACTTCATTACTACGTGATGCAATCCAGAAAAAGCGCAGCATCTAGCCATCAAGTATGAGAAATATGCGAAAGAATGAGCCTGATGAGAGCAAATCCCAGACCTAACCTAGACCTAACATGTATTATTCTCAAAAATATTGATCGAAACCAGGTTTAATTGACTGTTTCAGTGTGGTCCCTCATTACTACGTGATCCAAACCAGAAAAAACCCAGGATCCGTACAACAAGTATGTGAAGAATGCGAAAGTATGAGTCTGATGAGTGAAAATCCCAGACCTAACCTAGACCTAACATGCGTTATCCTCTAAAATATTGCTCCAAACCAGGTTTTATGGACTGTTTCAGTGTGGTACCACACTACTACGTGATCCAAACCAGAAAAAACCCAGGATCTGTTCAACAAGTATGTGAAAAACGCAAAAGTATGAGTCTGATGAGTGAAAATCCCAGGGCTAACCTAGACCTAACATGCGTTATCCTCTAAAATATTGATCGAAACCAGGTTTAATCGACTGTTTCAGTGTGGTACCACATTACTACGTGATCCAAACCAGAAAAAACCCAGGATCCGTTCAACAAGTATGTGAAGAATGCGAAAGTATGAGCCTGATGAGTGAAAATCCCCGACCTAACCTAGACCTAACATGCGTTATCCTCTAAAATATTGATCCAAACCAGGTTTAATGGACTGTTTCAGTGTGGTACCACACTACTACGTGATCCAAACAAGAAAAAACCCAGGATCTGTTCAACATGTATGTGAAAAACGCGAAAGTATGAGCATGATGAGGGCAAATCCCAGACCTATCCCAGACCTAACATGCGTTGTCCTCTAAGATATTGATGGAAACCAGGTTTAATTGACTGTTTCTGTGTTGTACTTCATTACTACGTGATGCAATCCAGAAAAAGCGCAGCATCTAGCCATCAAGTATGTGAAGAATGCGAAAGTATGAGCCTGATGAGGGCAAATCCTAGACCTAACCCAGACCTAACATGCGTTATCCTCTAAAATATTTATCAAGACCAGGTTTAATTGATTGTTTCAGTGTGGTCCCACATTACTAAGTGATGCAAACCAGAAAAAACCCAGGATCTGTTCAACGAGTATGTGAAGTGTGCGAAAGTATGAGACTGATGGGGTCAAATCCCAGACCTATCCCAGACCTAACTTGCGTTATCCTCTAAAATATTGATTGAAACCAGGTTTAATCGACTGTTTCAGTGTGGTACCACATTACTACGTGATTCTAACCAGAAAAAACCCAGGATCAGTTCAACAAGTATGTGAAGAATGCGAAAGTATGAGTCTGATGAGTGAAAATTCCAGACCTAACCGAGGCCTAACATGCGTCATCCTCTAAAATATTGATTGAAACCAGGTTTAATTGACTGTTTCAGCGTGGTACCACATTACTACGTGATACAATCCAGAAACAGCCCAGGATCTAGCCATGAAGTATGAGAAATATGCGAAAGAATGAGCCTGATGAGAGCAAATCCCAGACCTAACCTCGACATCACATGAATTATTCTGTAAAATATTGATCGAAACCTGGTTTAATCGACTGTTTCAGTGTGGTACCACATTACTATGTTATCCAAACCAGAAAATAACCCAGGATCTGTTCAACGAGTATGTGAAGTGTGCGAAAGTATGAGTCTGATGGGGTCAAATCCCAGACCTATCCCAGACCTAACTTGCGTTATCCTCTAAAATATTGATTGAAACCAGGTTTAATCGACTGTTTCAGTGTGGTACCATATTACTACGTGATCTAATCCAGAAATAGCCCAGGATCTAGCCATGAAGTATGAGAAATATGCGAAAGTATGAGTCTGATGAGTGAAAATCCCAGGGCTAACCTAGACCTAACATGCGTTATCCTCTAAAATATTGATCCAAACCAGGTTTAATGGACTCTTTCAGTGTGGTACCACACTACTACGTGATAAAAACCAGAAAAAACCCAGGATCTAGCCATGAAGTATGAGAAATATGCGAAAGTATGAGTCTGATGAGTGAAAATCCCAGGGCTAACCTAGACCTAACATGCGTTATCCTCTAAAATATTGATCGCAACCAGGTTTAATCGACTGTTTCAGTGTGGTACCACATCACTACGTGATCCAAACCAGAAAATACCCAGGATCTGTTTAACGAGTATGTGAAGTGTGCGAAAGTGTGAGTTTGATGAGGTCAAATCCCAGACCAATCCCAGACTTAACTTGCGTTATCCTCTAAAATATTGATCGCAACCAGGTTTAATCGACTGTTTCAGTGTGGTACCACATTACTATGTGATCCAAACCAGAAAATAACCCAGGATCTGTTCAACGAGTATGTGAACTGTGCGAAAGTATGAGTTTGATGAGGTCAAATCCCAGACCAATCCCAGACTTAACTTGCGTTATCCTCTAAAATATTGATCGCAACCAGGTTTAATCGACTGTTTCAGTGTGGTACCACATTACTACGTGATCCAAACCAGAAAAAACCCAGGATCCGTTCGACAAGTATGTGAAGAATGCGAATGTATGAGTCTGATCAGTGAAAATCTCAGGCCTTACCTAGACCTAACTTGCGTTGTCCTCTAAAATATTGATGAAAACCAGGTTTCATTGACTGTTTCAGTGTGGTACTACATTACTACGTGATGCAATCCAGAAAAAGCCCAGGATCTAGCCATCAAGTATGAGAAATATGCGAAAGAATGAGCCTGATGAGAGCAAATCCCAGACCTAACCTAGACCTAACATGCGTTATCCTCTAAAATATTGAGCGAAACCAGGTTTAATGAACTGTTTCAGTGTGGTCCCACATTACTACGTGATCCAAACCAGAAAAAACCTAGGATCCGTTCAACAAGTATGTGAAGAATGCGAAAGTATGAGCCTGACGAGTGAAAATCCCAGGCCTAACCTAGACCTAACATGCGTTATCCTCAAAAATATTGATCGAAACCTGGTTTAATCGACTGTTTCAGTGTGGTACCACATCACTACGTGATCCAAACCAGAAAATACCCAGGATCTGTTCAACGAGTATGTGAAGTGTGCGAAAGTGTGAGTCTGATGAGGTCAAATCCCAGACCAATCCCAGACTTAACTTGCGTTATCCTCTAAAATATTGATCGAAACCAGGTTTAATCGACTGTTTCAGTGTGGTACCACATTACTACGTGATCCAAACCAGAAAAAACCCAGGATCCGTTCAACAAGTATGTGAAGAATGCGAAAGTATGAGCCTGACGAGTGAAAATCCCAGGGCTAGCCTAGACCTAACATGCGTTATCCTCTAAAATATTGATCCAAACCAGGTTCAATGGACTGTTTCAGTGTGGTATCATACTACTACGTGATCCAAACCAGAAAAAACCCAGGATCTGTTCAAAAAGTATGTGAAAAACGCGAAAGTATGAGCCTGATGAGGGCAAATCCGAGACCTATCCCAGACCTAACTTGCGTTGTCCTTTAAGATATTGATGGAAACCAAGTTTAATTCACTGTGTCAGTGTGGTACCACATTACTACGTGATCTAATCCAGAAACAGCCCAGGATCTAGCCATGAAGTATGAGAAATATGCGAAAGTATGAGCCTGACGAGGGCAAATCCTAGACCTTACCCAGACCTAACATGCGTTATCCTTTAAAATATTTATCAAGACCAGGTTTAATTGATTGTTTCAGTGTGGTTCCACATTACTACGAGATCCAAACCAGAAAAAACCCAGGATCTGTTCAACGAGTATGTGAAGTGTGCGAAAGTATGAGTCTGATTAGGGCAAATCCCCGACCTATCCCAGACCTAACATGCGTTATCCTCTAAAATATTTATCAAGACCAGGTTTAATTGATTGTTTCAGTGTGGTCCCACATTACTACGTGATCCAAACCAGAAAAAACCCATGATCCGTTCAACAAGTATGTGAAGAATGCGAAAGTATGAGTCTGATAAGTGAAAATCCTTGACCTAACCAAGACCTAACATGCGTTATCCTCAAAAATATTGATCGAAACCTGGTTTAATTGACTGTTTCAGCGTGGTACCAAATTACTACGTGATACAATCCAGAAACAGACCAGGATCTAGCCATGAAGTATGAGAAATATGCGAAAGTATAAGTCTGATGAGTGAAAATCCCAGGGCTAACCTAGACCTAACATGCGTTATCCTCTAAAATATTGATCGCAACCTGGTTTAATCGACTGTTTCAGTGTGGTACCACATCACTACGTGATCCAAACCAGAAAATACCCAGGATCTGTTCAACGAGTATGTGAAGTGTGCGAAAGTGTGAGTCTGATGAGGTCAAATCCCAGACCAATCCCAGACTTAACTTGCGTTATCCTCTAAAATATTGATGGAAACCACGTTTAATCGACTGTTTCAGTGTGGTACCACATTACTACGTGATCCAAACCAGAAAATACCCAGGATCCGTTCAACAAGTATGTGAAAAACGCGAAAGTATGAGCCTGATGAGGGCAAATCCAAGACCTATCCCAGACCTAACTTGCGTTGTCCTTTAAGATATTGATGGAAACCAAGTTTAATTAACTGTTTCAGTGTGGTACCACATTACTACGTGATCTAATCCAGAAATAGCCCAGGATCTAGCCATGAAGTATGAGAAATATGCGAAAGTATGAGCCTGACGAGGGCAAATCCTAGACCTTACCCAGACCTAACATGCGTTATCCTCTAAAATATTTATCAAGACCAGGTTTAATTGACTGTTTCAGTGTGGTACCACATTACTACGTGATCCAATCCAGAAATAGCCCAGGATCTAGCCATGAAGTATGAGAAATATGCGGAAGTATGAGTCTGATGAGTGAAAATCCCAGGGCTAACCTAGACCTCACATGCGTTATCCTCTAAAATATTGATCGTAACCAGGTTTAATCGACTGTTTCAGTGTGGTACCACATTACTATGTGATCCAAACCAGAAAATAACCCAGGATCTGTTCAACGAGTATGTGAACTGTGCGAAATTATGAGTCTGATGAGGGTAAATCCCAGACCTATCCCAGACCTAACATGCGTTATCCTCTAAAATATTTATCAAGATCAGGTTTAATTGATTGTTTCAGTGTGGTCCCACACTACTACGTGATCCAAACCAGAAAAAACCCAGGATCTGTTCAACAAGTATGTGAAAAACGCGGAAAGTATGAGCCTGATGAGGGCAAATCCCAGACCTATCCCAGACCTAACTTGCGTTGTCCTCTAAGATAATGATGGAAACCAGTTTTAATTGAATGTTTCAGTGTTGTACTTCATTACTACGTGATGCAATCCAGAAAAAGCCCAGCATCTAGCCATCAAGTATGAGAAATATGCGAAAGAATGAGCCTGATGAGAGCAGATCCCAGACCTAACCTAGACATAACATGAATTATTCTCTAAAATATTGATCGAAACCAGGTTTAATTGACTGTTTCAGTGTGGTCCCACATTACTACGTGATCCAAACCAGAAAATAACCCAGGATCTGTCAAACGAGTATGTGAAGTGTGCGAAAGTATGAGCCTGATGAGAGCAAATCCCAGACCTAACCTAGACCTAACATGAATTATTCTCTAAAATATTGATCGAATCTAGGTTTAATTGACTGTTTCAGTGTGGCCCCACATTACTACGTGATCCAAACCAGAAAAAACCCAGGATCCGTTCAACAAGTATGTGAAGAATGCGAAAGTATGAGACTGATGAGTGGAAATCCCAGGCCTAACCTAGACCTAACATGCGTTATCCTCAAAAATATTGATCGAAACCTGGTTTAATCGACTGTTTCAGTGTGGTACCACATTACTATGTTATCCAAACCAGAAAATAACCCAGGATCTGTTCAACGAGTATGTGAAGTGTGCGAAAGTATGAGTCTGATGAGGTCAAATCCCAAACCAATCCCAGGCTTAGCTTGCGTTATCCTCCAAAATATTGATCGAAACCAGGGTTAATCGACTGTTGCAGTGTGGTACCACATTACTACGTGTTCCAAACCAGAAAAAACCCAGGTTCCGTTCAACAAGTATGTGAAGAATGCGAAAGTATGAGTCTGATGAGTGAAAATCCCAGACCTAACCGAGGCCTAACATGCGTTATCCTCTAAAATATTGATTGAAACCAGGTTTAATTGACTGTTTCAGCGTGGTACCACATTACTACGTGATACAATCCAGAAACAGCCCAGGATCTAGCCATGCAGTATGAGAAATATGCGAAAGTATGAGCCTGATGAGGGCAAATCCTAGACCTAACCCAGACCTAACATGCGTTATCCTCTAAAATATTTATCAAGACCAGGTTTAATTGATTGTTTCAGTGTGGTCCCACATTACTAAGTGATCCAAACGTGAAAAAACCCAGGATCTGTTCAACATGTATGAGAAATATGCGAAAGAATGAGCCTGATGAGAGCAAATCCCAAACCTAACCTAGACATCACATGAATTATTCTCCAAAATATTGATCGAAACCTGGTTTAATCGACTGTTTCAGTGTGGTACCACATTACTATGTGATCCAAACCAGAAAATAACCCAGGATCTGTTCAACGAGTATGTGAAGTGTGCGAAAGTATGAGTCCGGTGGGGTCAAATCCCAGACCTATCCCAGACCAAACTTGCGTTGTCCTCTAAGATAATGATGGAAACCAGGTTTAATTGACTGTTTCAGTGTTGTACTTCATTACTACGTGATGCAATCCAGAAAAAGCCCAGCATCTAGCCATCAAGTATGAGAAATATGCGAAAGAATGAGCCTGATGAGAGCAGATCCCAGACCTAACCTAGACATAACATGAATTATTCTCTAAAATATTGATCGAAACCAGGTTTAATTGACTGTTTCAGTGTGGTTCCACATTACTACGTGATCCAAACCAGAAAAAACCCAGGATCCGTACAACAAGTATGTGAAGAATGCGAAAGTATGAGTCTGATGAGTGAAAATCCCAGGCCTAACCTAGACCTAACATGCGTTATCCTCAAAAATATTGATCGAAACCTGGTTTAATCTACCGTTTCAGTGTGGTATCACATTACTATGTGATCTAAACCAGAAAATAACCCAGGATCTGTTCAACGAGTATGTGAAGTGTGCGAAAGTGTGAGTCTGATGAGGTCAAATCCCAGACCAATCCCTGACTTAACTTGCGTTATCCTCTTAAATATTGATCGAAACCAGGTTTAATCGACTGTTTCTGTGTGGTACCACATTACTACGTGATCCAAACCAGAAAAAACCCAGGATCCGTTCAACAAGTATGTGAAGAATGCGAAAGTATGAGTCTGATAAGTGAAAATCCCAGACCTAACCTAGACCTAACATGCGTTATCCTCTAAAATATTTATCAAGACCAGGTTTAATTCATTGTTTCAGTGTGGTCCCACATTACTACGTGATCCAAACCAGAAAAAACCCATGATCCGTTCAACAAGTATGTGAAGAATGCGAAAGTATGAGTCTGATGAGTGAAAATCCAAGGCCTAACCAAGACCTAACATGCGTTGTCCTCAAAAATATTGATCGAAACCTGGTTTAATCGACTGTTTCAGTGTGGTACCACATTACTATGTGATCCAAACCAGAAAATAACCCAGGATCTGTTCCAAAAGTATGTGAAGTGTGCGAAAGTATGAGTCTGATGAGGGCAAATCCCCGACCTATCCCAGACCTAACTTGCGTTGTCCTCTAAGATATTGATGGAAACCAGGTTTAATTGACTGTTTCAGTGTTGTACTTCATTACTACCCGATGCAATCCAGAAAAAGCCCAGGATCTAGATATCCAGTATGAGAAATATGCGAATGAATGAGCCTGATGAGAGCAAATCCCAGACCTAACCTAGACCTAACATGAATTATTCTCTAAAATATTGATCGAAACCAGGTTCAATTGACTGTTTCAGTGTGGTCCCACATTACTACGTGATCCAAACCAGAAAAAACCCAGGATCCGTTCAACAAGTATGTGAAGAATGCGAAAGTATGAGCCTGATGAGTGAAAACCCCAGGCCTAACCTAGACCTGACATGCGTTATCCTCAAAAATATTGATCGAAACCTGGTTTAATCGACTGTTTCAGTGTGGTACCACATTACTACGTGATCCAAACCAGAAAAACCCAGGATCTGTTCAACGAGTATGTGTAGTGTGCGAAAGTATGAGTCTGATGAGGGCAAATCCCAGACCTATCCCAGACCTAACATGCGTTATCCTCTAAAATATTTATCAAGACCAGGTTTAATTGATTGTTTCAGTGTGGTCCCACACTACTACGTGATCCAAACCAGAAAAAACCCAGGATCTGTTCAACAAGTATGTGAAAAACGCGGAAAGTATGAGCCTGATGAGGGCAAATCCCAGACCTATCCCAGACCTAACTTGCGTTGTCCTCTAAGATAATGATGGAAACCAGGTTTAATTGACTGTTTCAGTGTTGTACTTCATTACTACGTGATGCAATCCAGAAAAAGCCCAGCATCTAGCCATCAAGTATGAGAAATATGCAAAAGAATGAGCCTGATGAGAGCAGATCCCAGACCTAACCTAGACATAACATCAATTATTCTCTAAAATATTGATCGAAACCAGGTTTAATTGACTGTTTCAGTGTGGCCCCACATTACTACGTGATCCAAACCAGAAAATAACCCAGGATCTGTCAAACGAGTATGTGAAGTGTGCGAAATTATGAGCCTGATGAGAGCAAATCCCAGACCTAACCTAGACCTAACATGAATTATTCTCTAAAATATTGATCGAATCTAGGTTTAATTGACTGTTTCAGTGTGGCCCCACATTACTACGTGATCCAAACCAGAAAAAGCCCAGGATCCGTTCAACAAGTATGTGAAGAATGCGAAAGTATGAGACTGATGAGTGAAAATCCCAGGCCTAACCTAGACCTAACATGCGTTATCCTCAAAAATATTGATCGAAACCTGGTTTAATCGACTGTTTCAGTGTGGTACCACATTACTACGTGATCCAAACCAGAAAATAACCCAGGATCTGTCAAACGAGTATGTGAAGTGTGCGAAATTATGAGCCTGATGAGAGCAAATCCCAGACCTAACCTAGACCTAACATGAATTATTCTCTAAAATATTGATCGAATCTAGGTTTAATTGACTGTTTCAGTGTGGCCCCACATTACTACGTGATCCAAACCAGAAAAAGCCCAGGATCCGTTCAACAAGTATGTGAAGAATGCGAAAGTATGAGACTGATGAGTGAAAATCCCAGGCCTAACCTAGACCTAACATGCGTTATCCTCAAAAATATTGTTTGGTAGCTGGTTTAATCGACTGTTTCAGTGTGGTACCACATTACTATGTTATCCAAACCAGAAAATAACCCAGGATCTGTTCAACGAGTATGTGAAGTGTGCGAAAGTATGAGTCTGATGAGGTCAAATCCCAAACCAATCCCAGACTTAACTTGCGTTATCCTCTAAAATATTGATCGAAACCAGGTTTAATCGACTGTTGCAGTGTGGTACCACATTACTACGTGATCCAAACCAGAAAAAACCCAGGATCCGTCCAACAAGTATGTGAAGAATGCGAAAGTATGAGTCTGATCAGTGAAAATCTCAGGCCTTACCTAGACCTAACTTGCGTTGTCCTCTAAAACATTGATGAAAACCAGGTTTCATTGACTGTTTCAGTGTGGTACTACATTACTACGTGATGCAATCCAGAAAAAGCCCAGGATCTAGCCAACAAGTATGAGAAATATGCGAAAGAATGAGCCTGATGAGAGCAAATCCCAGACCTAACCTAGACCTAACATGCGTTATCCTCTAAAATATTGAGCGAAACCAGGTTTAATGAACTGTTTCAGTGTGGTCCCACATTACTACGTGATCCAAACCAGAAAAAACCCAGGATCCGTTCAACAAGTATGTGAAGAATGCGAAAGTATGAGTCTGATGAGTGAAAATCCCAGGGCTAACCTAGACCTAACATGCGTTATCCTCTAAAATATTGATCGCAACCAGGTTTAATCGACTGTTTCAGTGTGGTACCACATCACTACGTGATCCAAACCAGAAAATACCGAGGATCTGTTCAACGAGTATGTGAAGTGTGCGAAAGTGTGAGTCTGATGAGGTCAAATCCCACACCAATCCCAGACTTAACTTGCGTTATCCTCTAAAATATTGATCGAAACCAGGTTTAATCGACTGTTTCAGTGTGGTACCACATTACTACGTGATCCAAACCAGAAAAAACCCAGGATCCGTTCAACAAGTATGTGAAGAATGCGAAAGTATGAGTCTGATGAGTGATAATCCCAGACCTAACCTAGACCTAACATGCGTTATCCTCTAAAATATTGATCCAAACCAGGTTCAATGGACTGTTTCAGTGTGGTACCATACTACTACGCGATCCAAACCAGAAAAAACCCAGGATCTGTTCAAAAAGTATGTGAAAAACGCGAAAGTATGAGCCTGATGAGGGCAAACCCAAGACCTATCCCAGACCTATCTTGCGTTGTCCTTTAAGATATTGATGGAAACCAAGTTTAATTGACTGTTTCAGGGTGGTACCACATTACTACGTGATCTAATCCAGAAATAGCCCAGGATCAAGCCATGAAGTATGAGAAATATGCGAAAGTATGAGCCTGACGAGGGCAAATCCTAGACCTTACCCAGACCTAACATGCGTTAACCTCTAAAATATTTATCGAGACCAGGTTTAATTGACTATTTCAGTGTGGTACCACATTACTACGTGATCCAATCCAGAAATAGCCCAGGATCTAGCCATGAAGTATGAGAAATATGCGAAGGTATGAGCCTGATGAGGGCAAATCCTAGACCTATCCCAGACCTAACATGCGTTATCCTCTAAAATATTTATCAAGACCAGGTTTAATTAATTGTTTCAGTGTGGTCCCACATTACTACCTGATCCAAACCAGAAAAAACCCATGATCCGTTCAACAAGTATGTGAAGAATGCGAAAATATGAGTCTGATGAGTGAAAATCCCAGACCTAACCAAGACCTAACATGCGTTATCCTCAAAAATATTGATCGAAACCTGGTTTAATTGACTGTTTCAGCGTGGTACCAAATTACTACGTGATACAATCCAGAAACAGCCCAGGATCTAGTCATGAAGTATGAGAAATATGCGAAAGTATGAGTCTGATGAGTGAAAATCCCAGGGCTAACCTAGACCTAACATGCGTTATCCTCTAAAATATTGATCGCAACCAGGTTTAATCGACTGTTTCAGTGTGGTACCACATCACTACGTGATGCAAACCAGAAAATACCCAGGATCTGTTCAACGAGTATGTGAAGTGTGCGAAAGTGTGAGTCTGATGAGGTCAAATCCCAGACCAATCCCAGACTTAACTTGCGTTATCCTCTAAAATATTGATCGAAACCAGGTTTAATCGACTGTTTCAGTGTGGTACCACATTACTACGTGATCCAAACCAGAAAAAACCCAGGATCCGTTCAACAAGTATGTGAAGAATGCGAAAGTATGAGTCTGATCAGTGAAAATCTCAGGCCTTACTTAGACCTAACTTGCGTTGTCCTCTAAAATATTGATGAAAACCAGGTTTCATTGACTGTTTCAGTGTGGTACTACATTACTACGTGATGCAATCCAGAAAAAGCCCAGGATCTAGCCATCAAGTATGAGCAATATGCGAAAGAATGAGCCTGATGAGAGCAAATCCCAGACCTAACCTAGACCTAACATGCGTTATCCTCTAAAATATTGAGCGAAACCAGGTTTAATGAACTGTTTCAGTGTGGTCCCACATTACTACGTGATACAAACCAGAAAAAACCCAGGATCTGTTCAACATGTATGAGAAATATGCGAAAGAATGAGCCTGATGAGAGCAAATCCCAGACCTAACCTAGACATCACATGAATTATTCTCTAAAATATTGATCGAAACCTGGTTTAATCGACTGTTTCAGTGTGGTACCACATTACTATGTGATCCAAACCAGAGAATAACCCAGGATCTGTTCAACGAGTATGTGAAGTGTGCGAAAGTATGAGTCTGATGTGGTCAAATCCCAGACCTATCCCAGACCTAACTTACGTTATCCTCTAAAATATTGATTGAAACCAGGTTTAATCGACTGTTTCAGTGTGGTACCACATTACTACGTGATCCAAACCAGAAAAAACCCATGATCCGTTCAACATGTATGTGAAGAATGCGAAAGTATGAGTCCGATGAGTGAAAATCCCAGGGCTAACCTAGACCTAACATGCGTTATCCTCTAAAATATTGATCCAAACCAGGTTTAATGGACTGTTTCAGTGTGGTACCACACTACCACGTGATCCAAACCAGAGAAAACCCAGGATCTGTTCAACAAGTATGTGAAGAATGCGAAAGTATGAGCCTAATGTGTGAAAATCCCAGACCTATCCCAGACCTAACTTGCGTTGTCCTCCAAGATATTGATGGAAACCAGGTTTAATTGACTGTTTCTGTGTTGTACTTCATTGCTACGTGATGTAATCCAGAAAAAGCCCAGGATCTAGCCATCAAGTATGAGAAATATGCGAAAGAATGAGCCTGATGAGAGCAAATCCCAGACCTAACCGAGACCTAACATGAATTATTCTCAAAAATATTGATCGAAACCAGGTTTAATTGACTGTTTCAGTGTGGTTCCACATTACTACGTGATCCAAACCAGAAAAAACCCAGGATCCGTACAACAAGTATGTGAAGAATGCGAAAGTATGAGTCTGATGAGTGAAAATCCCAGGCCTAACCTAGACCTAACATGCGTTATCCTCAAAAATATTGATCGAAACCTGGTTTAATCTACCGTTTCAGTGTGGTATCACATTACTGTGTGATCTAAACCAGAAAATAACCCAGGATCTGTCCAACGAGTATGTGAAGTGTGCGAAAGTGTGAGTCTGATGAGGTCAAATCCCAGACCAATCCCAGACTTAACTTGCGTTATCCTCTTAAATATTGATCGAAACCAGGTTTAATCGACTGTTTCAGTGTGGTACCACATTACTACGTGATCCAAACCAGAAAAAACCCAGGATCCGTTCAACAAGTATGTGAAGAATGCGAAAGTATGAGTCTGATGAGTGAAAATCCCAGACCTAACCTAGACCTAACATGCCTTATCCTCTAAAATATTTATCAAGACCAGGTTTAATTCATTGTTTCAGTGTGGTCCCACATTACTACGTGATCCAAACCAGAAAAAACCCATGATCCGTTCAACAAGTATGTGAAGAATGCGAAAGTATGAGTCTGATGAGTGAAAATCCCAGGCCTAACCAAGACCTAACATGCGTTGTCCTCAAAAATATTGATCGAAACCTGGTTTAATCGACTGTTTCAGTGTGGTACCACATTACTATGTGATCCAAACCAGAAAATAACCCAGGATCTGTTCCAAAAGTATGTGAAGTGTGCGAAAGTATGAGTCTGATGAGGGCAAATCCCCGACCTATCCCAGACCTAACTTGCGTTGTCCTCTAAGATATTGATGGAAACCAGGTTTAATTGACTGTTTCAGTGTTGTACTTCATTACTACGCGATGCAATCCAGAAAAAGCCCAGGATCTAGATATCAAGTATGAGAAATATGCGAATGAATGAGCCTGATGAGAGCAAATCCCAGACCTAACCTAGACCTAACATGAATTATTCTCTAAAATATTGATCGAAACCAGGTTCAATTGACTGTTTCAGTGTGGTCCCACATTACTACGTGATCCAAACCAGAAAAAACCCAGGATCCGTTCAACAAGTATGTGAAGAATGCGAAAGTATGAGCCTGATGAGTGAAACCCCCAGGCCTAACCTAGACCTGACATGCGTTATCCTCAAAAATATTGATCGAAACCTGGTTTAATCGACTGTTTCAGTGTGGTACCACATTACTACGTGATCCAAACCAGAAAAACCCAGGATCTGTTCAACGAGTATGTGTAGTGTGCGAAAGTATGAGTCTGATGAGGGCAAATCCCAGACCTATCCCGGACCTAACATGCGTTATCCTCTAAAATATTTATCAAGACCAGGTTTAATTGATTGTTTCAGTGTGGTCCCACACTACTACGTGATCCAAACCAGAAAAAACCCAGGATCTGTTCAACAAGTATGTGAAAAACGCGGAAAGTATGAGCCTGATGAGGGCAAATCCCAGACCTATCCCAGACCTAACTTGCGTTGTCCTCTAAGATATTGATGGAAACCATGTTTAATTGACTGTTTCAGTGTTGTACTTCATTACTACGCGATGCAATCCAGAAAAAGCCCAGGATCTAGATATCAAGTATGAGAAATATGCGAATGAATGAGCCTGATGAGAGCAAATCCCAGACCTAACCTACACCTAACATGAATTATTCTCTAAAATATTGATCGAAACCAGGTTTAATTGACTATTTCAATGTGGTCCCACATTACTACGTGATCCAAACCAGAAAATAACCCAGGATCAGTCAAACGAGTATGTGAAGTGTGCGAAAGTATGAGCCTGATGAGAGCAAATCCCAGACCTAACCTAAACCTAACATGAATTATTCTCTAAAATATTGATCGAAACCAGGCTTAATTGACTGTTTCAGTGTGGTACCACATTACTACGTGATCCAAACCAGAAAAAGCCCAGGATCAGTTCAACAAGTATGTGAAAAACGCGAAAGTATGAGTCTGATGAGGGCGAATCCCAGACCTATGCCAGACCTAGCTTGCGTTATCCTGCAAAATATTGATCGAAACCAGGTTTAATTGACTGTTTCAGCGTGGTACCAAATTACTACGTGATACAATCCAGAAACAGCCCAGGATCTAGCCATGAAGTATGAGAAATATGCGAAAGTATGAGCCTGATGAGGGCAAATCCAGGACTTAACCCAAACCTAACATGCGTTATCCCCTCAAATATTTATCAAGATCAGGTTTAATTGAATGTTTCAGTGTGGTACCACATTACTACGTGAACGAAACCAGAAAAAACCCAGGATCCGTTCAACAAGTATGTGAAGAATGCGAAAGTATGAGTCGGATGAGTGAAAATCCCAGGGCTAACCTAGACCTAACATGCGTTATCCTCTAAAATATTGATCCAAACCAGGTTTAATGGACAGTTTCAGTGTGGTACCACTTTACTACATGATCCAAAGCTGAAAAAACCCTCGATCAGGTCAACATGTATGTTAAAACTGCGAAAGTATGACCCTGACGAGGGCAAATCCCAGGCCTAACCTAGACCTAACATGCGTTGTCCTCTAAAATATTGATGGAAACCAGGTTTAATTGACTGTTTCAGTGTTGTACTTCTTTACTACGTGATGCAATCCATAAATAGCCCAGGATCCAGCCATGAAGTATGAGAAATATGCGAAAGTATGAGCCTGATGAGGGCAAATCCTAGACCTAACTCAGACCTAACATGCGTTATCCTTTAAAATATTGATCGCAACCAAGTTTAATGGACTGTTTCAGTGTGGTACCACACTACTGCGTGATCCAAACCAGAAAAAACCCCGGATCTGTTCAACAAGTATGTGAAAGACGCGAAAGTATGATTCTGATGAGGCCAAATCCCAGACCTATCCCAGACTTAACTTGCGTTATCCTCTAAAATATTGATCGAAACCAGGTTTAATCGACTGTTTCAGCGTGGTACCACATTACTATGTGATACAATCCAGAAACAGCCCAGGATCTAGCCATGAAGTATGAGAAATATGCGAAAGTATGAGCCTGATGAGTGAAATTCCCCGGCATAACCTAGACCTAACATGCGTTATCCTCAAAAATATTGATCAAAACCAGGTTTAATGGACTGTTTCAGTGTGGTACCACTTTACTACGTGATCCAAAGCAGAAAAAACCCTCGATCAGGTCAACATGTATGTTAAAACTGCGAAAGTATGACCCTGATGAGGGCAAATCCCAGGCCTAACCTAGACCTAACATGCGTTGTCCTCTAAAATATTGATGGAAACCAGGTTGAATTGACTGTTTCAGTGTTGTACTTCTTTACTACGTGATGCAATCCAGAAATGGCCCAGGATCCAGCCATGAAGTATGAGAAATATGCGAAAGTATGATTCTGATGAGGCCAAATCCCAGACCTATCCCAGACTTAACTTGCGTTATCCTCTAAAATATTGATCGAAACCAGGTTTAATCGACTGTTTCAGCGTGGTACCACATTACTATGTGATACAATCCAGAAACAGCCCAGGATCTAGCCGTGAAGTATGAGAAATATGCGACAGTATGAGCCTGATGAGTGAAATTCCCCGGCCTAACCTAGACCTAACATGCGTTATCCTCAAAAATATTGATCCAAACCAGGTTTAATGGACTGTTTCAGTGTGGTACCACTTTACTACGTGATCCAAAGCAGAAAAAAACCTCGATCAGGTCAACATGTATGTTAAAACTGCGAAAGTATGACCCTGATGATGTCAAATCCCAGACCTATCCCAGACTTAACTTGCGTTATCCTCTAAAACATTGATCGAAACCAGGTTTAATCGACTGTTTCAGCGTGGTACCACATTACTATGTGATACAATCCAGAAACAGCCCAGGATCTAGCCGTGAAGTATGAGAAATATGCGACAGTATGAGCCTGATGAGTGAAATTCCCCGGCCTAACCTAGACCTAACATGCGTTATCCTCAAAAATATTGATCCAAACCAGGTTTAATGGACTGTTTCAGTGTGGTACCACTTCACTACGTGATCCAAAGCAGAAAAAAACCTCGATCAGGTCAACATGTATGTTAAAACTGCGAAAGTATGACCCTGATGAGAGCAAATCCCAGGCCTAACCTAGACCTAACATGCGCTGTCCTCTAAAATATTGATGGAAACCAGGTTTAATTGACTGTTTCAGTGTTGTACTTCATTACTACGTGATGCAATCCTGGAAAGCCCAGGTTCTAGCCATCTAGTATGAGAAATATGCGAAAGAATGAGCCTGATGAGAGCAAATCCCTGGCCTATCCTAGACCTAACATGAATTATTCTCTAAAATATTCGTCAAATCCAGGTTTAATTGACTGTTTCAGTGTGGTACCACATTACTACGTGATCCAATCCAGAAATAGCCCAGGATCCAGCCATGAAGTATGAGAAATTTGCCAAAGTATAAGCCTGATGAGGGCAAATCCTAGACCTAACCCAGACCTAACATGCGTTATCCTCTAAAATATTTATCAAGACCAGGTTTAATTGAATGTTTCAGTGTGGTACCACATTACTACGTGATCCAAACCGGTAAAAACCCAGGATCCGCTCAACAAGTATGTGAAGAATGCGAAAGTATGAGTCTGATGAGTGAAAATCCCCGGCCTAACCTAGACCTAACATGCGTTATCCTCAAAAATATTGATCGAAACCAGGTTTAATCGACTGTTTCAGTGTGGTACCACACTACTACGTGACCCAATCCAGAAAAAAGCCAGGATCTGTTCAACAAGTATGTGAGAAACGCGAAAGTATGAGTCTGATGAGGGCAAATCCGAGACCTAACCTAGACCTAACATGCGTTATCCTCTAAAATATAGATCCAAACCAGGTTTAATGGACTGTTTCAGCGTGGTACCACATTACTATGTGATACAATCCAGAAACAGCACAGGATCTAGCCATGAAGTATGAGAAATATGCGAAAGAATGAGCCTGATGAGAGCAAATCCCTGACCGAACCTAGTCCTAACATGAATTATTCTCTAAAATATTGATCAAAACCAGGTTTAATTGACTGTTTCAGTGTGGTACCACATTACTATGTGATCCAATCCAGAAATAGCCCAGGATCCAGCCATGAAGTATGAGAAATATGCGAAAGGAGGAGCCTGATGAGGGCAAATCCTAGACCTAACCCAGACCTAACATGCGTTATCCTCTAAAATATTTGTCAAGACCAGGTTTAATTGAATGTTTCTGTGTGGTACCACATTACTACGTGATCC
Organism: Colletes latitarsis; assembly: GCF_051014445.1. Classification (NCBI taxonomy): domain Eukaryota; kingdom Metazoa; phylum Arthropoda; class Insecta; order Hymenoptera; family Colletidae; genus Colletes; species Colletes latitarsis. The sequence continues at coordinate 29,213,010 of NW_027488366.1, read as the reverse complement.
AAACCAGAAAAAAACCCAGGATCTGTTCAACAAGTATGTGAAAAATGCGAAAGCATGAGTCTGATGAGGGCAAATCCCAGGCCTAACCAAGACATAACTTTCGTTATCCTCTAAAATATTGATCAAAACCAGGTTTAGTGGGCTGTTTCAGTGTGGTACCACATTACTGCGCGATCCAAACCAGAAAACCCCCAGGATCTGTTCAACAAGTATGTGAAAAATGCGAAAGTATGACCCTGGTGTGGGCAAATCCCAGACCTATCCCAGACCTAACTTGCATTGTCCTCTAAAATATTGATCGAAACCAGGTTTAATTGACTGTTTCAGTGTGGTACCACATTACTACGTGATCCAATGCAGAAATAGCCCAGGATCTAGCCATGAAGTATGAGAAATATGCGAAAGTATGAGCCTGATGAGGGCAAATCCTAGACCTAACCCAGACCTAACATGCGTTATCATCTAAAATATTTATCAAGACCTGGTTTAATTGATTGTTTCAGTGTGGTACCACATTACTACGTGAACCATACCAGAAAAAACCCAGGATCCGTTCAACAGGTATCTGAAGAATGCGAAAGTATGAGTCTGATGAGTGAAAATCTCAGGGCTAACCTAGACCTAACGTGCATTATCCTCTAAAATATTGATCCAAACCAGGTTTAGTGGACTGTTTCAGTGTGGTACCACTTTACTACGTGATCCAAAGCAGAAAAAACCCTCGATCAGGTCAACATGTATGATAGAACTGCGAAAGTATGACCCTGATGAGGGTAAATCCCAGGCCTAACCCAGACCTAACATGCGTTATCCTAAAAAATATTTATCAAGACCAGGTTTAACTGAATGTTTCAGTATGGTACCACATTACTACGTGAACCATACCAGAAAAAACCCAGGATCCGTACAACAGGTATCTGAAGAATGCGAAAGTATGAGTCTGATGAGTGAAAATCTCAGGGCTAACCTAGACCTAACATGCATTATCCTCTAAAATATTGATCCAAACCAGGTTTAGTGGACTGTTTCAGTGTGGTACCACTTTACTACGTGATCCAAAGCAGAAAAAACCCTCGATCAGGTCAACATGTATGTTAGAACTGCGAAAGTATGACCCCGATGAGGGCAAATCCCTGGCCTAACCCAGACCTAACATGCGTTATCCTCTAAAATATTTATCAAGACCAGGTTTAATTGATTGTTTCAGTGTGGTCCCACATTACTGCGAGATGCAAACCAGAAAAAACCCAGGATCCGTTCAACAAGTATGTGAAGAATGCGAAGGAATGAGTCTGATGAGTGAAAATCCCAGGCCTAACCTAGACCTAACATGCGTTATCCTCAAAAATATTGATCGAAACCTGGTTTAATCGACTGTTTCAGTGTGGTACCACATTACTATGTGATCCAAACCAGAAAATAGCCCAGGATCTATCCATGAAGTATAAGAAATATGCGAAGGTATGAGCCTGACGAGGGCAAATCCTAGACCTAACCCAGACCTAACATGCGTTATCCTCAAAAATATTTATCAAGACCAGGTTTAACTGAATGTTTCAGTATGGTACCACATTGCTACGTGAACCATACCAGAAAAAACCCAGGATCCGTTCAACAAGTATCTGAAGAATGCGAAAGTATGAGTCTGATGTGTGAAAATCTCAGGGCTAACCTAGACCTAACATGCGTTATCCTCTAAAATATACATCCAAACCAGGTTTAATGGACTGTTTCAGTGTGGTACCCTATACTACGTGAACCAAACCAGAAAAAACCCAGGATCTGTTCAACAAGTATGTGAAAAACGCGAAAGTATGAGCCTGATGTGGGCAAATCCCAGGCTTATCCCAGACCTAACTTGCGTTGTCCTCTAAGATATTGATGGAAACTAGGTTTAATTGACTGTTTCAGTGTTGTACTTCATTACTACGTGATGCAATCCAGAAAAAGCCCAGGATCTAGCCATCAAGTATGAGAGAAATGAGAAAGAATGAGCCTGATGAGAGCAAATCGCAGACCTAACCTAGACCTAACATGAATTATCCTCTAAAATATTGATCGCAACCAGGTTTAATCGACTGTTTCAGTGTGGTACCACATTACTACGTGATCCAAACCTAAAAAAACCCAGGATCCGTTCAACCAGTATGTGAAGAATGCGAAAGTATGAGTCTGATGAGTGAAAATCCCAGACCTATCCCAGACCTAACATGCGTTATCCTCTAAAATATTTATCAAGACCAGGTTTAATTAATTGTTTCAGTGTGGTCCCACATTACTACGTGATCCAAACCAGAAAAAACCCATGATCCGTTCAACAAGTATGTGAAGAATGCGAAAATATGAGTCTGATGAGTGAAAATCCCAGACCTAACCAAGACCTAACATGCGTTATCCTCAAAAATATTGATCGAAACCTGGTTTAATTGACTGTTTCAGCGTGGTACCAAATTACTACGTGATACAATCCAGAAACAGCCCAGGATCTAGTCATGAAGTATGAGAAATATGCGAAAGTATGAGTCTGATGAGTGAAAATCCCAGGGCTAACCTAGACCTAACATGCGTTATCCTCTAAAATATTGATCGCAACCAGGTTTATTCGACTGTTTCAGTGTGGTACCACATCACTACGTGATCCAAACCAGAAAATACCCAGGATCTGTTCAACGAGTATGTGAAGTGTGCGAAAGTGTGAGTCTGATGAGGTCAAATCCCAGACCAATCCCAGACTTAGCTTGCGTTATCCTCTAAAATATTGATCGAAACCAGGTTTAATCGACTGTTTCGGTGTGGTACCACATTACTACGTGATCCAAACCAGAAAAAACCCAGGATCCGTTCAACAAGTATGTGAAGAATGCGAAAGTATGAGTCTGATCAGTGAAAATCTCAGGCCTTACCTAGACCTAACTTGCGTTGTCCTCTAAAATATTGATGAAAACCAGGTTTCATTGACTGTTTCAGTGTGGTACTACATTACTACGTGATGCAATCCAGAAAAAGCCCAGGATGTAGCCATCAAGTATGAGAAATATGCGAAAGAATGAGCCTGATGAGAGCAAATCCCAGACCTAACCTAGACCTAATATGCGTTATCCTCCAAAATATTGAGCGAAACCAGGTTTAATGAACTGTTTCAGTGTGGTCCCACATTACTGCGAGATCCAAACCAGAAAAAACCCAGGATCCGTTCAACAAGTATGTGAAGAATGCGAAAGAATGAGTCTGATGAGTGAAAATCCCAGGCCTAACCTAGACCTAACATGCGCTATCCTCAAAAATATTGATCGAAACCTGGTTTAATCGACTGTTTCAGTGTGGTACCACATTACTATGTGAACCATACCAGAAAAAACCCAGGATCCGTACAACAGGTATCTGAAGAATGCGAAAGTATGAGTCTGATGAGTGAAAATCTCAGGGCTAACCTAGACCTAACATGCATTATCCTCTAAAATATTGATCCAAACCAGGTTTAGTGGACTGTTTCAGTGTGGTACCACTTTACTACGTGATCCAAAGCAGAAAAAACCCTCGATCAGGTCAACATGTATGTTAGAACTGCGAAAGTATGACCCCGATGAGGGCAAATCCCTGGCCTAACCCAGACCTAACATGCGTTATCCTCTAAAATATTTATCAAGACCAGGTTTAATTGATTGTTTCAGTGTGGTCCCACATTACTGCGAGATCCAAACCAGAAAAAACCCAGGATCCGTTCAACAAGTATGTGAAGAATGCGAAAGAATGAGTCTGATGAGTGAAAATCCCAGGCCTAACCTAGACCTAACATGCGTTATCCTCAAAAATATTGATCGAAACCTGGTTTAATCGACTGTTTCAGTGTGGTACCACATTACTATGTGATCCAAACCAGAAAATAGCCCAGGATCTATCCATGAAGTATAAGAAATATGCGAAGGTATGAGCCTGACGAGGGCAAATCCTAGACCTAACCCAGACCTAACATGCGTTATCCTCAAAAATATTTATCAAGACCAGGTTTAACTGAATGTTTCAGTATGGTACCACATTGCTACGTGAACCATACCAGAAAAAACCCAGGATCCGTTCAACAAGTATCTGAAGAATGCGAAAGTATGAGTCTGATGTGTGAAAATCTCAGGGCTAACCTAGACCTAACATGCGTTATCCTCTAAAATATACATCCAAACCAGGTTTAATGGACTGTTTCAGTGTGGTACCCTATACTACGTGAACCAAACCAGAAAAAACCCAGGATCTGTTCAACAAGTATGTGAAAAACGCGAAAGTATGAGCCTGATGTGGGCAAATCCCAGGCTTATCCCAGACCTAACTTGCGTTGTCCTCTAAGATATTGATGGAAACTAGGTTTCATTGACTGTTTCAGTGTTGTACTTCATTACTACGTGATGCAATCCAGAAAAAGCCCAGGATCTAGCCATCAAGTATGAGAGATATGAGAAAGAATGAGCCTGATGAGAGCAAATCGCAGACCTAACCTAGACCTAACATGAATTATCCTCTAAAATATTGATCGCAACCAGGTTTAATCGACTGTTTCAGTGTGGTACCACATTACTACCTGATCCAAACCAGAAAAAACCCATGATCCGTTCAACAAGTATGTGAAGAATGCGAAAATATGAGTCTGATGAGTGAAAATCCCAGACCTAACCAAGACCTAACATGCGTTATCCTCAAAAATATTGATCGAAACCTGGTTTAATTGACTGTTTCAGCGTGGTACCAAATTACTACGTGATACAATCCAGAAACAGCCCAGGATCTAGTCATGAAGTATGAGAAATATGCGAAAGTATGAGTCTGATGAGTGAAAATCCCAGGGCTAACCTAGACCTAACATGCGTTATCCTCTAAAATATTGATCGCAACCAGGTTTAATCGACTGTTTCAGTGTGGTACCACATCACTACGTGATCCAAACCAGAAAATACCCAGGATCTGTTCAACGAGTATGTGAAGTGTGCGAAAGTGTGAGTCTGATGAGGTCAAATCCCAGACCAATCCCAGACTTAGCTTGCGTTATCCTCTAAAATATTGATCGAAACCAGGTTTAATCGACTGTTTCGGTGTGGTACCACATTACTACGTGATCCAAACCAGAAAAAACCCAGGATCCGTTCAACAAGTATGTGAAGAATGCGAAAGTATGAGTCTGATCAGTGAAAATCTCAGGCCTTACCTAGACCTAACTTGCGTTGTCCTCTAAAATATTGATGAAAACCAGGTTTCATTGACTGTTTCAGTGTGGTACTACATTACTACGTGATGCAATCCAGAAAAAGCCCAGGATGTAGCCATCAAGTATGAGAAATATGCGAAAGAATGAGCCTGATGAGAGCAAATCCCAGACCTAACCTAGACCTAATATGCGTTATCCTCTAAAATATTGAGCGAAACCAGGTTTAATGAACTGTTTCAGTGTGGTCCCACATTACTACGTGATACAAACTAGAAAAAACCCAGGATCTGTTCAACATGTATGAGAAACATGCGAAAGAATGAGCCTGATGAGAGCAAATCCCAGACCTAACCTAGACATCACATGAATTATTCTCTAAAATATTGATCGAAACCTGGTTTAATCGACTGTTTCAGTGTGGTACCACATTACTATGTGATCCAAACCAGAGAATAACCCAGGATCTGTTCAACGAGTATGTGAAGTGTGCGAAAGTATGAGTCTGATGGGGTCAAATCCCAGACCTATCCCAGACCTAACTTGCGTTATCCTCTAAAATATTGATTGAAACCAGGTTTAATCGACTGTTTCAGTGTGGTACCACATTACTACGTGATCCAAACCAGAAAAAACCCAGGATCAGTTCAACAAGTATGTGAAGAATGCGAAAGTATGAGTCTGATGAGTGAAAATCCCAGGGCTAACCTAGACCTAACATGCGTTATCCTCTAAGATATTGATGGAAACCAGGTTTAATTGACTGTTTCAGTGTTGTACTTCATTACTACGTGACGCAATCCAGAAAAAGCCCAGGATCTAGCCATCAAGTATGAGAAATATGCGAAAGAATGAGCATGATGAGAGCAAATCCCAGACCTAACCTAGACATAACATGAATTATTCTCTAAAATATTGATCGAAACCAGGTTTAATTGACTGTTTCAGTGTGGTCCCACATTACTACGTGATCCAAACCAGAAAATAACCCAGGATCTGTCAAACGAGTATGTGAAGTGTGCGAAAGTATGAGCCTGATGAGAGCAAATCCCAGACCTAACCTAGACCTAACATGAATTATTCTCTAAGATATTGATCGAAATTAGGTTTAATTGACTGTTCAGTGTGGTCCCACATTACTACGTGATCCAAACCAGAAAAAACCCAGGATCCGTTCAACAAGTATGTGAAGAATGCGAAAGGATGAGTCTGATGAGTGAAAATCCCAGGACTAACCTAGACCTAACATGCGTTATCCTCGAAAATAATGATCGAAACCTGGTTTAATCGGCTGTTTCAGTGTGGTACCACATTACTATGTGATCCAAACCAGAAAATAACCCAGGATCTGTTCAACGAGTATGTGAAGTGGGCGAAAGTATGAGGCTGATGAGGGCAAATCCCCGACCTATCCCAGACCTAACATGCGTTATCCTCTAAAATATTTATCAAGACCAGGTTTAATTGATTGTTTCAGTGTGGTCCCACATTACTACGTGATCCAAACCAGAAAAAACCCAGGATCCGTTCAACAAGTATGTGAAGAATGCGAAAGTATGAGTCCGATGAGTGAAAATCCCAGGGCTAACCAAGACCTAACATGCGTTATCCTCTAAAATATTGATCCAAACCAGGTTTAATGGACTGTTTCAGTGTGGTACCACACTACTACGTGATCCAAACCAGAGAAAACCCAGGATCTGTTCAACAAGTATGTGAAGAATGCGAAAGTATGAGCCTAATGAGTGAAAATCCCAGACCTATCCCAGACCTAACTTGCGTTGTCCTCTAAGATATTGATGGAAACCAGGTTTAATTGACTGTTTCTGTGTTGTACTTCATTACTACGTGATGCAATCCAGAAAAAGCCCAGGATCTAGCCATCAAGTATGAGAAATATGCGAAAGAATGAGCCTGATGAGAGCAAATCCCAGACCTAACCGAGACCTAACATGAATTATTCTCAAAAATATTGATCGAAACCTGGTTTAATCTACCGTTTCAGTGTGGTATCACATTACTATGTGATCCAAACCAGAAAATAACCCAGGATCTGTTCAACGAGTATGTGAAGTGTGCGAAAGTGTGAGTCTGATGAGTGAAAATCCCAGACCTATCCCAGACCTAACTTGCGTTGTCCTCTAAGATATTGATCGAAACCAGGTTTAATTGACTGTTTCAGTGTGGTTCCACATTACTACGTGATCCAAACCAGAAAAAACCCAGGATCCGTACAACAAGTATGTGAAGAATGCGAAAGTATGAGTCTGATGAGTGAAAATCCCAGGCCTAACCTAGACCTAACATGCGTTATCCTCAAAAATATTGATCGAAACCTGGTTTAATCTACCGTTTCAGTGTGGTATCACATTACTATGTGATCCAAACCAGAAAATAACCCAGGATCTGTTCAACGAGTATGTGAAGTGTGCGAAAGTGTGAGTCTGATGAGGTCAAATCCCAGACCAATCCCAGACTTAACTTGCGTTATCCTCTAAAATATTGATCGAAACCAGGTTTAATCGACTGTTTCAGTGTGGTACCACATTACTACATGATCCAAACCAGAAAAAACCCAGGATCCGTTCAACAAGTATGTGAAGAATGCGAAAGTATGAGTCTGATGAGTGAAAATCCCAGACCTAACCTAGACCTAACATGCGTTATCCTCTAAAATATTTATCAAGACCAGGTTTAATTCATTGTTTCAGTGTGGTCCCACATTACTACGTGATCCAAACCAGAAAAAACCCAGGACCCGTTCAACAAGTATGTGAAGAATGCGAAAGTATGAGTCTGATGAGTGAAAATCCCAGGCCTAACCAAGACCTAACATGCGTTGTCCTCAAAAATATTGATCGAAACCTGGTTTAATCGACTGTTTCAGTGTGGTACCACATTACTATGTGAACCAAACCAGAAAATAACCCAGGATCTGTTCCAAAAGTATGTGAAGTGTGCGAAAGTATGAGTCTATATGAGGGCAAATCCCCGACCTATCCCAGACCTAACTTGCGTTGTCCTCTAAGATATTGATGGAAACCAGGTTTAATTGACTGTTTCAGTGTTGTACTTCATTACTACGTGATGCAATCCAGAAAAAGCCCAGGATCTAGATATCAAGTATGAGAAATATGCGAATGAATGAGCCTGATGAGAGCAAATCCCAGACCTAACCTAGACCTAACATGAATTATTCTCTAAAATATTGATCGAAACCAGGTTCAATTGACTGTTTCAGTGTGGTCCCACATTACTACGTGATCCAAACCAGAAAAAACCCAGGATCCGTTCAACAAGTATGTGAAGAATGCGAAAGTATGAGCCTGATGAGTGAAAACCCCAGGCCTAACCTAGACCTAACATGCGTTATCCTCAAAAATATTGATCGAAACCTGGTTTAATCGACTGTTTCAGTGTGGTACCACATTACTACGTGATCCAAACCAGAAAAACCCAGGATCTGTTCAACGAGTATGTGTAGTGTGCGAAAGTATGAGTCTGATGAGGGCAAATCCCCGACCTATCCCAGACCTAACATGCGTTATCCTCTAAAATATTTATCAAGACCAGGTTTAATTGAATGTTTCAGTGTGGTACCACATTACTACGTGAACGAAACCAGAAAAAACCCAGGATCCGTTCAACAAGTATGTGAAGAATGCGAAAGTATGAGCCTGATGAGTGAAAACCCCAGACCTAACCTAGACCTAACATGAATTATTCTCTAAAATATTGATCGAAACCAGGTTTAATTGATTGTTTCAGTGTGGTCCCACACTACTACGTGATCCAAACCAGAAAAAACCCAGGATCTGTTCAACAAGTATGTGAAAAACGCGGAAAGTATGAGCCTGATGAGGGCAAATCCCAGACCTATCCCAGACCTAACTTGCGTTGTCCTCTAAGATATTGATGGAAACCAGGTTTAATTGACTGTTTCAGTGTTGTACTTCATTACTACGTGATGCAATCCAGAAAAAGCCCAGCATCTAGCCATCAAGTATGAGAAATATGCGAATGAATGAGCCTGATGAGAGCAAATCCCAGACCTAACCTAGACCTAACATGAATTATTCTCTAAAATATTGATCGAAACCAGGTTCAATTGACTGTTTCAGTGTGGTCCCACATTACTACGTGATCCAAACCAGAAAAAACCCAGGATCCGTTCAACAAGTATGTGAAGAATGCGAAAGTATGAGCCTGATGAGTGAAAACCCCAGGCCTAACCTAGACCTAACATGCGTTATCCTCAAAAATATTGATCGAAACCTGGTTTAATCGACTGTTTCAGTGTGGTACCACATTACTACGTGATCCAAACCAGAAAAACCCAGGATCTGTTCAACGAGTATGTGTAGTGTGCGAAAGTATGAGTCTGATGAGGGCAAATCCCCGACCTATCCCAGACCTAACATGCGTTATCCTCTAAAATATTTATCAAGACCAGGTTTAATTGAATGTTTCAGTGTGGTACCACATTACTACGTGAACGAAACCAGAAAAAACCCAGGATCCGTTCAACAAGTATGTGAAGAATGCGAAAGTATGAGCCTGATGAGTGAAAACCCCAGACCTAACCTAGACCTAACATGAATTATTCTCTAAAATATTGATCGAAACCAGGTTTAATTGATTGTTTCAGTGTGGTCCCACACTACTACGTGATCCAAACCAGAAAAAACCCAGGATCTGTTCAACAAGTATGTGAAAAACGCGGAAAGTATGAGCCTGATGAGGGCAAATCCCAGACCTATCCCAGACCTAACTTGCGTTGTCCTCTAAGATATTGATGGAAACCAGGTTTAATTGACTGTTTCAGTGTTGTACTTCATTACTACGTGATGCAATCCAGAAAAAGCCCAGCATCTAGCCATCAAGTATGAGAAATATGCGAAAGAATGAGCCTGATGAGAGCAAATCCCAGACCTAACCTAGACCTAACATGAATTATTCTCTAAAATATTGATCGAAACCAGGTTTAATTGACTGTTTCAATGTGGTCCCACATTACTACGTGATCCAAACCAGAAAATAACCCAGGATCAGTCAAACGAGTATGTGAAGTGTGCGAAAGTATGAGCCTGATGAGAGCAAATCCCAGACCTGTGCCAGACCTAGCTTGCGTTATCCTGCAAAATATTGATCGAAACCAGGTTTAATTGACTGTTTCAGCGTGGTACCAAATTACTACGTGATACAATCCAGAAACAGCCCAGGATCTAGCCATGAAGAATGAGAAATATGCGAAAGTATGAGCCTGATGAGGGCAAATCCAGGACTTAACCCAAACCTAACATGCGTTATCCCCTCAAATATTTATCAAGATCAGGTTTAATTGAATGTTTCAGTGTGGTACCACATTACTACGTGAACGAAACCAGAAAAAACCCAGGATCCGTTCAACAAGTATGTGAAGAATGCGAAAGTATGAGTCTGATGAGTGAAAATCCCAGGGCTAACCTAGACCTAACATGCGTTATCCTCTAAAATATTGATCCAAACCAGGTTTAATGGACTGTTTCAGTGTGGTACCACACTACTACGTGATCCAAACCAGAGAAAACCCAGGATCTGTTCAACAAGTATGTGAAGAATGCGAAAGTATGAGCCTAATGAGTGAAAATCCCAGACCTATCCCAGACCTAACTTGCGTTGTCCTCTAAGATATAGATGGAAACCAGGTTTAATTGAATGTTTCTGTGTTGTACTTCATTACTACGTGATGCAATCCAGAAAAAGCCCAGGATCTAGATATCAAGTATGAGAAATGTGCGAAAGAATGAGCCTGATGAGAGCAAATCCCAGACCTAACCTAGACCTAACATGAATTATTCTCTAAAATATTGATCGAAACCAGGTTCAATTGACTGTTTCAGTGTGGTCCCACATTACTACGTGATCCAAACCAGAAAAAACCCAGGATCCGTTCAACAAGTATGTGAAGAATGCGAAAGTATGAGCCTGATGAGTGAAAACCCCAGGCCTAACCTAGACCTAACATGCGTTATCCTCAAAAATATTGATCGAAACCTGGTTTAATCGACTGTGTCAGTGTGGTACCACATTACTACGTGATCCAAACCAGAAAAACCCAGGATCTGTTCAACGAGTATGTGTAGTGAGCGAAAGTATGAGTCTGATGAGGGCAAATCCCAGACCTATCCCAGACCTAACATGCGTTATCCTCTAAAATATTTATCAAGACCAGGTTTAATTGATTGTTTCAGTGTGGTCACACACTACTACGTGATCCAAACCAGAAAAAACCCAGGATCTGTTCAACAAGTATGTGAAAAACGCGGAAAGTTTGAGCCTGATGAGGGCAAATCCCAGACCTATCCCAGACCTAACTTGCGTTGTCCTCTAAGATATTGATGGAAACCAGGTTTAATTGACTGTTTCAGTGTTGTACTTCATTACTACCTGATGCAATCCAGAAAAAGCCCAGCATCTAGCCATCAAGTATGAGAAATATGCGAAAGAATGAGCCTGATGAGAGCAAATCCCAGACCTAACCTGAACCTAACATGAATTATTCTCTAAAATATTGATCGAAACCAGGTTTAATTGACTGTTTCAATGTGGTCCCACATTACTACGTGATCCAAACCAGAAAATAACCCAGGATCAGTCAAACGAGTATGTGAAGTGTGCGAAAGTATGAGCCTGATGAGAGCAAATCCCAGACCTAACCTAAACCTAACCTGAATTATTCTCTAAAATATTGATCGAAACCAGGCTTAATTGACTGTTTCAGTGTGGTACCACATTACTACGTGATCCAAACCAGAAAAAGCCCAGGATCAGTTCAACAAGTATGTGAAAAACGCGAAAGTATGAGTCTGATGAGGGCGAATCCCAGGGCTAACCTAGACCTAACATGCGCTGTCCTCTAAAATATTGATGGAAACCAGGTTTAATTGACTGTTTCAGTGTTGTACTTCATTACTACGTGATGCAATCCAGAGAAAGCCCAGGATTTAGCCGTCAAGTATGTGAAATATGCGAAAGAATGAGCCGGATGAGAGCAAATCCCAGACCTAACCTAGACCTAACATGAATTATTCTCTAAAATATTGATAGAAACCAGGTTTAATTGACTGTTTCAGTGTTGTACTACATTACTACCTGATGCAATCCAGAAAAAGCCCAGCATCTAGCCGTCAAGTATGAGAAATATGCGAAAGTATGAGCCTGATGAGGGCAAATCCTAGACCTAACCCAGACCTAACATGCGTTATCATCTAAAATATTTATCAAGACCTGGTTTAATTGATTGTTTCAGTGTGGTACCACATTACTACGTGAACCATACCAGAAAAAACCCAGTATCCGATCAACAGGTATCTGAAGAATGCGAAAGTATGAGTCTGATGAGTGAAAATCTCAGGGCTAACCTGGACCTAACATGCATTATCCTCTAAAATATTGATCCAAACCAGGTTTAGTGGACTGTTTCAGTGTGGTACCACTTTACTACGTGATCCAAAGCAGAAAAAACCCCCGATCAGGTCAACGTGTATGTTAGAACTGCGAAAGTATGACCCTGATGAGGGCAAATCCCAGGCCTAACCCAGACCTAACATGCGTTATCCTCAAAAATATTTATCAAGACCAGGTTTAACTGAATGTTTCAGTATGGTACCACATTACTACGTGATCCAAACCAGAAAAAACCCAGGATCCGTTCAACAAATATGTGAAGAATGCGAAAGTATGAGTCTGATGAGTGAAAATCCTCGGCCTAACCTAGACCTAACATGCGTTATCCTCAAGAATATTGATCGAAACCAGGTTTAATGGACAGTTTCAGTGTGGTACCACACTACTACGTGATCCAAACCAGAAAAAAACCCAGGATCTGTTCAACAAGTATGTGAAAATCGCGAAAGTATGAGCCTGATGAGGGCAAATCCCAGACCTAAACCAGACCTAACTTGCGTTATCCTCTAAAATATTGATCGAAACCAGGTTTAATTGACTGATTCGGTGTGGTACCACATTACTACGTGATCCAATCCAGAAATAGCCCAGGATCTAGCCATGAGGTATGAGAAATATGCGAAAGTATGAGCCTGACGAGAGCGAATCCTAGACCTAACCCAGACCTAACATGCGTTATCCTCTAAAATATTTATCAAGACCAGGTTTAATTGATTGTTTCAGTGTGGTCCCACATTACTACGTGATCCAAACCAGAAAAAACCCAGGATCCGTTCAACAAGTATGTGAAGTATGCGAAAGAATGAGTCTGATGAGTGAAAATCCCAGGCCTAACCTAGACCTAACATGCGTTATCCTCAAAAATATTGATCGAAACCTGGTTTAATCGACTGTTTCAGTGTGGTACCACATTTCTATGTGATCCAAACCAGAAAATAGCCCAGGATCTATCCATGAAGTATAAGAAATATGCGAAAGTATGAGCCTGATGAGGGCAAATCCTAGACCTATCCCAGACCTAACTTGCGTTGTCCTCTAAGATATTGATGGAAACCAGGTTTAATTGACTGTTTCCGTGTTGTACTTCATTACTACGTGATGCAATCCAGAAAAAGCCCAGGATCTAGCCATCAAGTATGAGAAATATGCGAAAGTATGAGCCTGATGAGGGCAAATCCTAGACCTAACCCAGACCTAACATGCGTTATCCTCAAAAATATTTATCAAGACCAGGTTTAACTGAATGTTTCAGTGTGGTACCACATTACTGCGTGATCCATACCAGAAAAAACCCAGGATCTGTTCAACAAGTATGTGAAAAATGCGAAAGCATGAGTCTGATGAGAGCAAATCCCAGGCCTAACCTAGACATAACTTTCGTTATCCTCTAAAATATTGATCGAAACCAGGCTTAGTGGGCTGTTTCAGTGTGGTACCACATTACTACGTGAACCAAACCAGAAAAAACCCAGGATCTGTTCAACAAGTATGTGAAAAACGCGAACGTATGAGTCTGATGAGGGCAAATCCCAGACCTATCGCAGACCTAACTTGCGTTGTCCTCTAAGATATTGATGGAAACCAGGTTTAGTGGGCTGTTTCAGTGTGGTACCACATTACTGCGCGATCCAAACCAGACAAAACCCAGGATCCGTTCAACAAGTATGTGAAAAACGCGAACGTATGAGTCTGATGAGGGCAAATCCCAGACCTATCGCAGACCTAACTTGCGTTGTCCTCTAAGATATTGATCGAAACCAGGTTTAATTGACCGTTTCAGTGTGGTACCACATTACTACGTGATCCAATCCAGAAATAGCCCAGGATCTAGCCATGAAGTATGAGAAGTATGCGAAAGTATGAGCCTGATGAGGACAAATCCTAGACCTAACCCAGACCTAACATGTGTTATCATCTAAAATATTTATCAAGACCTGGTTTATTTGAATGTTTCAGTGTGGTACCACATTACTACGTGATCCAAACCAGAAAAAACCCAGGATCCGTTCAACAAGTATGTGAAAAACGCGAACGTATGAGTCTGATGAGGGCAAATCCCAGACCTATCGCAGACCTAACTTGCGTTGTCCTCTAAGATATTGATGGAAACCAGGTTTAATTGACTGTTTCAGTGTTGTACTTCATTACTACGTGATGCAATCCAGAAAAAGCCCAGGATCTAGCCATCAAGTATGAGAAATATGCGAAAGTATGAGCCTGACGAGAGCAAATCCTAGACCTAACCCAGACCTAACATGCGTTATCCTCTAAAATATTTATCAAGACCAGGTTTAATTGATTGCTTCAGTGTGGTCCCACATTACTACGTGATCCAAACCAGAAAAAACCCTGGATCCGTTCAACAGGTATGTGAAGAATGCGAAAGAATGAGTCTGATGAGTGAAAATCCCAGGCCTTACCTAGACCTAACATGCGTTATCCTCAAGAATATTGATCGAAACCTGGTTTAATTGACAGTTTCAGTGTTGTACCACATTACTACGTGAACCATACCAGAAAAAACCCAGGATCCGTTCAACAGGTATGTGAAGAATGCGAAAGTATGAGTCTGATGAGTGAAAATCTCAGGGCTAACCTAGACCTAACATGCATTATCCTCTAAAATATTGATCCAAACTAGGTTTAGTGGACTGTTTCAGTGTGGTACCACATTACTATGTGATCCAAACCAGAAAATAGCCCAGGATCTATCCATGAAGTATAAGAAATATGCGAAAGTATGAGCCTGATGAGTGCAAATCCTAGACCTAACCCAGACCTAACATGCGTTATCCTCAAAAATATTTATCAAGACCAGGTTTAACTGAATGTTTCAGTGTGGTACCACATTACTGCGTGATCCATACCAGAAAAAACCCAGGATCTGTTCAACAAGTATGTGAAAAATGCGAAAGCATGAGTCTGATGAGAGCAAATCCGAGGCCTAACCTAGACATAACTTTCGTTATCCTCTAAAATATTGATCGAAACAAGGTTTAGTGGGCTGTTTCAGTGTGGTACCACATTACTACGTGAACCAAACCAGAAAAAACCCAGGATCTGTTCAACAAGTATGTGAAAAACGCGAACGTATGAGTCTGATGAGGGCAAATCCCAGAACTATCGCAGACCTAACTTGCGTTATCCTCTAAAATATTGATCGAAACCAGGTTTAATTGACTGTTTCAGTGTTGTACTTCATTACTACGTGATGCAATCCAGAAAAAGCCCAGGATCTAGCCATCAAGTATGAGAAATATGCGAAAGTATGAGCCTGATGTGGGCAAATCCTAGACCTAACCCAAACCTAACATGCGTTATCCTCTAAAATATTGATCAAGCCCAGGTTTAATTGAATGTTTCAGTGTGGTACCACATTACTACGTGATCCAAACCAGAAAAAACCCAGGATCTGTTAAACGAGTCTGTGAAGTGTGCGAAAGTATGAGCCTGATGAGGGCGAATCCCAGACCTATCCCAGACCTAACTTGCGTTATCCTCTAAAATATTGATCGAAACAAGGTTTAATTGACTGTTTCAGCGTGGTACCACATTACTACGTGATACAATCCAGAGACAGCCCAGGAAGTATGAGAAATATGCGAAAGTATGAGCCTGATGTGGGCAAATCCTAGACCTAACCCAAACCTAACATGCGTTATCCTCTAAAATATTTATCAAGACCAGGTTTATTTGAATGTTTCAGTGTGGTACCACATTACTACGTGATCCAAACCAGAAAAAACCCAGGATCCGTTCAAGAAGTATGTGTAAAACGCGAACGTATGGGTCTGATGAGGGCAAATCCCAGACCTATCCCAGACCTAACTTGCGTTGTCCTCTAAGATATTGATGGAAACCAGGCTTAATTGACTGTTTCAGTGTTGTACTTCATTACTACGTGATGCAATCCAGAAAAAGCCCAGGATCTAGCCATCAAGTATGAGAAATATGCGAAAGTATGAGCCTGACGAGAGCAAATCCCAGACCTAACCTACACCTAACATGAATTATTCTCTAAAATATTGATCGAAACCAGGTTTAATTGACTATTTCAATGTGGTCCCACATTACTACGTGATCCAAACCAGAAAATAACCCAGGATCAGTCAAACGAGTATGTGAAGTGTGCGAAAGTATGAGCCTGATGAGAGCAAATCCCAGACCTAACCCAGACCTAACATGCGTTATCCTCTAAAATATTTATCAAGACCAGGTTTAATTGATTGTTTCAGTGTGGTCCCACATTACTACGTGATCCAAACCAGAAAAAACCCAGGATCCGTTCAACAAGTATGTGAAGTATGCGAAAGAATGAGTCTGATGAGTGAAAATCCCAGGCCTAACCTAGACCTA
The DNA here is from genome assembly GCF_051014445.1 of Colletes latitarsis. Classification (NCBI taxonomy): domain Eukaryota; kingdom Metazoa; phylum Arthropoda; class Insecta; order Hymenoptera; family Colletidae; genus Colletes; species Colletes latitarsis. The sequence goes on along the minus strand of NW_027488366.1, from coordinate 29,196,017 downwards.
ACATGCGTTATCCTCAAAAATATTGATCGAAACCTGGTTTAATCGACTGTTTCAGTGTGGTACCACATTTCTATGTGATCCAAACCAGAAAATAGCCCAGGATCTATCCATGAAGTATAAGAAATATGCGAAAGTATGAGCCTGATGAGGGCAAATCCTAGACCTATCCCAGACCTAACTTGCGTTGTCCTCTAAGATATTGATGGAAACCAGGTTTAATTGACTGTTTCCGTGTTGTACTTCATTACTACGTGATGCAATCCAGAAATAGCCCAGGATCTAGCCATGAGGTATGAGAAATATGCGAAAGTATGAGCCTGACGAGAGCGAATCCTAGACCTAACCCAGACCTAACATGCGTTATCCTCTAAAATATTTATCAAGACCAGGTTTAATTGATTGTTTCAGTGTGGTCCCACATTACTACGTGATCCAAACCAGAAAAAACCCAGGATCCGTTCAACAAGTATGTGAAGTATGCGAAAGAATGAGTCTGATGAGTGAAAATCCCAGGCCTAACCTAGACCTAACATGCGTTATCCTCAAAAATATTGATCGAAACCTGGTTTAATCGACTGTTTCAGTGTGGTACCACATTTCTATGTGATCCAAACCAGAAAATAGCCCAGGATCTATCCATGAAGTATAAGAAATATGCGAAAGTATGAGCCTGATGAGGGCAAATCCTAGACCTATCCCAGACCTAACTTGCGTTGTCCTCTAAGATATTGATGGAAACCAGGTTTAATTGACTGTTTCCGTGTTGTACTTCATTACTACGTGATGCAATCCAGAAAAAGCCCAGGATCTAGCCATCAAGTATGAGAAATATGCGAAAGTATGAGCCTGATGAGGGCAAATCCTAGACCTAACCCAGACCTAACATGCGTTATCCTCAAAAATATTTATCAAGACCAGGTTTAACTGAATGTTTCAGTGTGGTACCACATTACTGCGTGATCCATACCAGAAAAAACCCAGGATCTGTTCAACAAGTATGTGAAAAATGCGAAAGCATGAGTCTGATGAGAGCAAATCCCAGGCCTAACCTAGACATAACTTTCGTTATCCTCTAAAATATTGATCGAAACCAGGCTTAGTGGGCTGTTTCAGTGTGGTACCACATTACTACGTGAACCAAACCAGAAAAAACCCAGGATCTGTTCAACAAGTATGTGAAAAACGCGAACGTATGAGTCTGATGAGGGCAAATCCCAGACCTATCGCAGACCTAACTTGCGTTGTCCTCTAAGATATTGATGGAAACCAGGTTTAGTGGGCTGTTTCAGTGTGGTACCACATTACTGCGCGATCCAAACCAGACAAAACCCAGGATCCGTTCAACAAGTATGTGAAAAACGCGAACGTATGAGTCTGATGAGGGCAAATCCCAGACCTATCGCAGACCTAACTTGCGTTGTCCTCTAAGATATTGATCGAAACCAGGTTTAATTGACCGTTTCAGTGTGGTACCACATTACTACGTGATCCAATCCAGAAATAGCCCAGGATCTAGCCATGAAGTATGAGAAGTATGCGAAAGTATGAGCCTGATGAGGACAAATCCTAGACCTAACCCAGACCTAACATGTGTTATCATCTAAAATATTTATCAAGACCTGGTTTATTTGAATGTTTCAGTGTGGTACCACATTACTACGTGATCCAAACCAGAAAAAACCCAGGATCCGTTCAACAAGTATGTGAAAAACGCGAACGTATGAGTCTGATGAGGGCAAATCCCAGACCTATCGCAGACCTAACTTGCGTTGTCCTCTAAGATATTGATGGAAACCAGGTTTAATTGACTGTTTCAGTGTTGTACTTCATTACTACGTGATGCAATCCAGAAAAAGCCCAGGATCTAGCCATCAAGTATGAGAAATATGCGAAAGTATGAGCCTGACGAGAGCAAATCCTAGACCTAACCCAGACCTAACATGCGTTATCCTCTAAAATATTTATCAAGACCAGGTTTAATTGATTGCTTCAGTGTGGTCCCACATTACTACGTGATCCAAACCAGAAAAAACCCTGGATCCGTTCAACAGGTATGTGAAGAATGCGAAAGAATGAGTCTGATGAGTGAAAATCCCAGGCCTTACCTAGACCTAACATGCGTTATCCTCAAGAATATTGATCGAAACCTGGTTTAATTGACAGTTTCAGTGTTGTACCACATTACTACGTGAACCATACCAGAAAAAACCCAGGATCCGTTCAACAGGTATGTGAAGAATGCGAAAGTATGAGTCTGATGAGTGAAAATCTCAGGGCTAACCTAGACCTAACATGCATTATCCTCTAAAATATTGATCCAAACTAGGTTTAGTGGACTGTTTCAGTGTGGTACCACATTACTATGTGATCCAAACCAGAAAATAGCCCAGGATCTATCCATGAAGTATAAGAAATATGCGAAAGTATGAGCCTGATGAGTGCAAATCCTAGACCTAACCCAGACCTAACATGCGTTATCCTCAAAAATATTTATCAAGACCAGGTTTAACTGAATGTTTCAGTGTGGTACCACATTACTGCGTGATCCATACCAGAAAAAACCCAGGATCTGTTCAACAAGTATGTGAAAAATGCGAAAGCATGAGTCTGATGAGAGCAAATCCGAGGCCTAACCTAGACATAACTTTCGTTATCCTCTAAAATATTGATCGAAACAAGGTTTAGTGGGCTGTTTCAGTGTGGTACCACATTACTACGTGAACCAAACCAGAAAAAACCCAGGATCTGTTCAACAAGTATGTGAAAAACGCGAACGTATGAGTCTGATGAGGGCAAATCCCAGAACTATCGCAGACCTAACTTGCGTTATCCTCTAAAATATTGATCGAAACCAGGTTTAATTGACTGTTTCAGTGTTGTACTTCATTACTACGTGATGCAATCCAGAAAAAGCCCAGGATCTAGCCATCAAGTATGAGAAATATGCGAAAGTATGAGCCTGATGTGGGCAAATCCTAGACCTAACCCAAACCTAACATGCGTTATCCTCTAAAATATTGATCAAGCCCAGGTTTAATTGAATGTTTCAGTGTGGTACCACATTACTACGTGATCCAAACCAGAAAAAACCCAGGATCTGTTAAACGAGTCTGTGAAGTGTGCGAAAGTATGAGCCTGATGAGGGCGAATCCCAGACCTATCCCAGACCTAACTTGCGTTATCCTCTAAAATATTGATCGAAACAAGGTTTAATTGACTGTTTCAGCGTGGTACCACATTACTACGTGATACAATCCAGAGACAGCCCAGGAAGTATGAGAAATATGCGAAAGTATGAGCCTGATGTGGGCAAATCCTAGACCTAACCCAAACATAACATGCGTTATCCTCTAAAATATTTATCAAGACCAGGTTTATTTGAATGTTTCAGTGTGGTACCACATTACTACGTGATCCAAACCAGAAAAAACCCAGGATCCGTTCAAGAAGTATGTGTAAAACGCGAACGTATGGGTCTGATGAGGGCAAATCCCAGACCTATCCCAGACCTAACTTGCGTTGTCCTCTAAGATATTGATGGAAACCAGGCTTAATTGACTGTTTCAGTGTTGTACTTCATTACTACGTGATGCAATCCAGAAAAAGCCCAGGATCTAGCCATCAAGTATGAGAAATATGCGAAAGTATGAGCCTGACGAGAGCAAATCCTAGACCTAACCCAGACCTAACATGCGTTATCCTCTAAAATATTATCAAGACCTGGTTTAATCGACTGTTTCAGTGTGGTACCACATTACTACGTGAACCATACCAGAAAAAACCCAGGATCCGTTCAACAGGTATGTGAAGAATGCGAAAGAATGAGTCTGATGAGTGAAAATCCCAGGCCTTACCCAGACCTAACTTGCGTTATCCTCTAAAATATTGATCCAAACCTGGTTTAGTGGACTGTCTCAGTGTGGTACCACATTACTATGTGATCCAAACCAGAAAATAGCCCAGGATCTATCCATGAAGTATAAGAAATATGCGAAAGTATGAGCCTGATGAGGGCAAATCCTAGACCTAACCCAGACCTAACATGCGTTATCCTCAAAAATATTTACCAAGACCAGGTTTAACGGAATGTTTCAGTGTGGTACCACATTACTGCGTGATCCATACCAGAAAAGACCCAGGATCTGTTCAACAAGTATGTGAAAAATGCGAAAGCATGAGTCTGATGAGAGCAAATCCCAGGCCTAACCTAGACATAACTTTCGTTATCCTCTAAAATATTGATCGAAACCAGGTTTAGTGGGCTGTTTCAGTGTGGTACCACATTACTGCGCGATCCAAACCAGACAAAACCCAGGATCTGTTCAACAAGTATGTGAAAAATGCGAAAGTATGACCCTGATGTGGGCAAATCCCAGACCTATCCCAGACCTAACTTGCATTGTCCTCTAAAATATTGTTCGAAACCTGGTTTAATTGACCGTTTCAGTGTGGTACCACATTACTACGTGATCCAATCCAGAAATAGCCCAGGATCTAGCCATGAAGTATGAGAAATATGCGAAAGTATGAGCCTGATGAGGACAAATCCTAGACCTAACCCAGACCTAACATGTGTTATCATCTAAAATATTTATCAAGACCTGGTTTATTTGAATGTTTCAGTGTGGTACCACATTACTACGTGATCCAAACCAGAAAAAACCCAGGGTCCGTTCAACAAGTATGTGAAAAACGCGAACGTATGAGTCTGATGAGGGCAAATCCCAGACCTATCGCAGACCTAACTTGCGTTGTCCTCTAAGATATTGATGGAAACCAGGTTTAATTGACTGTTTCAGTGTTGTACTTCATTACTACGTGATGCAATCCAGAGAAAGCCCAGGATCTAGCCATCAAGTATGAGAAATATGCGAAAGTATGAGCCTGACCAGAGCAAATCCTAGACCTAACCCAGACCTAACATGCGTTATCCTCTAAAATATTTATCAAGACCAGGTTTAATTGATTGCTTCAGTGTGGTCCCACATTACTACGTGATCCAAACCAGAAAAAACCCAGGATCCGTTCAAGAGGTATGTGAAGAATGCGAAAGAATGAGTCTGATGAGTGAAAATCGCAGGCCTTACCTAGACCTAACATGCGTTATCCTCAAGAATATTGATCGAAACCTGGTTTAATCGACTGTTTCAGTGTGGTACCACATTACTATGTGATCCAAACCAGAAAATAGCCCAGGATCTATCCATGAAGTATAAGAAATATGCGAAAGTATGAGCCTGATGAGGGCAAATCCTAGACCTAACCCAGACCTAACATGCGTTATCCGCAAAAATATTTATCAAGACCAGGTTTAACTGAATGTTTCAGTGCGGTACCACATTACTACGTGATCCATACCAGAAAAAACCCAGGATTTGTTCCACAAGTATGTGAAAAATGCGAAAGCATGAGTCTGATGAGAGCAAATCCCAGGCCTAACCTAGACATAACTTTCGTTATCCTCTAAAATATTGATCGGAACCAGGTTTAGTGGGCTGTTTCAGTGTGGTACCACATTACTACGTGATCCAATCCAGAAATAGCCCAGGATCTAGCCATGAAGTATGAGAAATATGCGAAAGTATGAGCGTGATGAGGGCAAATCCTAGACCAAACCCAGACCTAACATGCGTTATCATCTAAAATATTTATCAAGACCTGGTTTAATTGATTGTATCAGTGTGGTACCACATTACTACGTGAACCATACCAGAAAAAACCCAGGATCCGTTCAACAAGTATCTGAAGAATGCGAAAGTATGAGTCTGATGAGTGAAAATCTCAGGGCTAACCTAGACCTAACATGCGTTATCCTCTAAAATATTGATCCAAACCAGGTTTAGTGGACTGTTTCAGTGTGGTACCACTTTACTACGTGATCCAAAGCAGAAAAAACCCTCGATCAGGTCAACATGTATGTTAGAACTGCGAAAGTATGACCCTGATGAGGGCAAATCCCTCGCCTAACCTAGACCTAACATGAATTATTCTCTAAAATATTTATCGAAACCAGGTTTAATTGACTGTTTCAGTGTTGTACTTCATTACTACGTGATGCAATCCAGAAAAAGCCCAGGATCTAGCCATCAAGTATGAGAAATATGCGAAAGAATGAGCCTGATGAGAGCAAATCCCAGACCTAACCCAGGCCTAACATGAATTATTCTCTAAAATATTGATCGAAACCAGGTTTAATTGACTTTTTCAGTGTGGTACCACATTACTACGTGATCCAAACCAGTAACAGGCCAGGATCCAGTCATGAAGTATGAGAAATATGCGAAAGTATGAGCCTGATGAGGGCAAATCCTAGACCTAACCCAGACCTAACATGCGTTATCCTCTAAAATATTTATCAAGACCAGGTTTAATTGATAGTATCAGTGTGGTACCACATTACTACGTGATCCAAACCAGAAAAAACCCAGGATCCGTTCAACAAGTATGAGAAGAATGTGAAAGTATGAGCCTGATGAGTGAAAATCCCAGGCCTAACCTAGACCTAACATGCGTCATCTTCAAAAATATTGATCGAAACCTGGTTTAATCGACTGTTTCAGTGTGGTACCACATTACTATGGGATCCAAACCAGAAAATAACCCAGGATCTGTTCAACGAGTATGAGAAATATGCGAAAGAATGAGCCTGATGAGAGCAAATCCCAGACCTAACCTAGACCTAACATGAATTATTCTCTAAAATATTGATCGAAACCTGGTTTAATTGACTGTTTCAGTGTGGTACCACATTACTACGTGATCCATACCTGTAAAAACCCAGGATCCGTTCAACAAGTATGTGAAGAATGCGAAAGTATGAGTCTGATGAGTGAAAATCCTCGGCCTAAACTAGACCTAACATGCGTTATCCTCAAAAATATTGATCGAAACCAGGTTTAATCGACTGTTTCAGTGTGATACCACATTACTACGTGATCCAAACCAGAAAAAAACCCAGGATCTGTTCAACAAGTATGTGAAGTATGCGAAAGTATGAGTCTGATGAGGGCAAATCCCAGGCCTAAACTAGACATAACTATCGTTATCCTCTAAAATATTGATCGAAACCAGGTTTAATTAACTGTTTTATTGTGGTACCACTTTACCACGTGTTCCAATGCAGAAAAAACCCTCGATCAGGTCAACATGCATGTTAAAACTGCGAAAGCATGTGCCTGATGAGGGCAAATCCCAGACCTATCCCAGACCTAACATGCGTTATCCTCGAAAATATTAATCGAAACCAGGTTTAATCGACTGTTTCAGTGTGGTACCACATTACTACGTGATCCAAACCAGAAAAAAACCCAGGATCTTGTCAACGAGTATGTGAAGTGTGCGAAAGTATGAGTCTGATGAGGGCTAATCCCAGACCTATCCCAGACCTAACTTGCGTTATCCTCTAAAATAATGATCGAAACCAGGTTTAATTGACTGTTTTAGTTGCGGCACCACTTTATTACGTGATCCAAAGCAGAAAAAACCCTCGATCAGGTCAACATGAATGTTAAAACTGCGAAAGTATGACCCTGATGAGGGCAAATCCCAGGCCTAACCTAGTACCTAACTTGCGTTATCCTCTAAAATATTGATCGAAACCAGGTTTAATTGACTGTTTCAGCGTGGTACCACATTACTACGTGATACAATACAGAAAAAGCCCAGGATCTAGCCATGAAGTATGAGAAATATGCGAAAGTATGACCCTGATGAGGTCAAATCCCAGACATAACACAGACCTAACATGCGTTGTCCTCTAAAATATTTATCAAGACCAGGTTTAATCGACTGTTTCAGTGTGGTCCAACATTACTACGTGATCCAAACCAGAAAAAACCCAGGATCCGTTCAACAAGTATGTGAAGAATGCGAAAGTATGAGTCTGATGCGTGAAAATCCCAGGCCTAACCTAGACCTAACATGCGTTATCCTCAAAAATATTGATCGATACCTGGTTTAATCGACTGTTTCAGTGTGGTACCACATTACTACGTGACCCAAACCAGAAAAAACCCAGGATCTGTTCAACAAGTATGTGAAAAACGCGAAAGTATGAGCCTGATGAGGGCAAATCCCAGACCTATCCCAGACCAAACTTGCGTTATCCTCTAAAATATTGATCGAAACCAGGTTTAATCGACTGTTTCAGTGTGGTCCCACATTACTACGTGATCCAAACCAGAAAAAACCCAGGATCCGTTCAACAAGTATGTGAAGAATGCGAAAGTATGAGTCTGATGCGTGAAAATCCCAGGCCTAACCTAGACCTAACATGCGTTATCCTCAAAAATATTGATCGAAACCTGGTTTAATCGACTGTTTCAGAGTGGTACCACATTACTACGTGATGCAATCCAGAAAAAGCCCAGGATCTATCCATGAAGTATAAGAAATATGCGAAAGTATGAGCCTGATGAGGGCAAATCCTAGACCTAACCCAGACCTAACATGCGTTATCCTCAAAAATATTTACCAAGACCAGGTTTAACGGAATGTTTCAGTGTGGTACCACATTACTGCGTGATCCATACCAGAAAAGACCCAGGATCTGTTCAACAAGTATGTGAAAAATGCGAAAGCATGAGTCTGATGAGAGCAAATCCCAGGCCTAACCTAGACATAACTTTCGTTATCCTCTAAAATATTGATCGAAACCAGGTTTAGTGGGCTGTTTCAGTGTGGTACCACATTACTGCGCGATCCAAACCAGACAAAACCCAGGATCTGTTCAACAAGTATGTGAAAAATGCGAAAGTATGACCCTGATGTGGGCAAATCCCAGACCTATCCCAGACCTAACTTGCATTGTCCTCTAAAATATTGTTCGAAACCTGGTTTAATTGACCGTTTCAGTGTGGTACCACATTACTACGTGATCCAATCCAGAAATAGCCCAGGATCTAGCCATGAAGTATGAGAAATATGCGAAAGTATGAGCCTGATGAGGACAAATCCTAGACCTAACCCAGACCTAACATGTGTTATCATCTAAAATATTTATCAAGACCTGGTTTATTTGAATGTTTCAGTGTGGTACCACATTACTACGTGATCCAAACCGGAAAAAACCCAGGGTCCGTTCAACAAGTATGTGAAAAACGCGAACGTATGAGTCTGATGAGGGCAAATCCCAGACCTATCGCAGACCTAACTTGCGTTGTCCTCTAAGATATTGATGGAAACCAGGTTTAATTGACTGTTTCAGTGTTGTACTTCATTACTACGTGATGCAATCCAGAGAAAGCCCAGGATCTAGCCATCAAGTATGAGAAATATGCGAAAGTATGAGCCTGACCAGAGCAAATCCTAGACCTAACCCAGACCTAACATGCGTTATCCTCTAAAATATTTATCAAGACCAGGTTTAATTGATTGCTTCAGTGTGGTCCCACATTACTACGTGATCCAAACCAGAAAAAACCCAGGATCCGTTCAACAGGTATGTGAAGAATGCGAAAGAATGAGTCTGATGAGTGAAAATCGCAGGCCTTACCTAGACCTAACATGCGTTATCCTCAAGAATATTGATCGAAACCTGGTTTAATCGACTGTTTCAGTGTGGTACCACATTACTATGTGATCCAAACCAGAAAATAGCCCAGGATCTATCCATGAAGTATAAGAAATATGCGAAAGTATGAGCCTGATGAGGGCAAATCCTAGACCTAACCCAGACCTAACATGCGTTATCCGCAAAAATATTTATCAAGACCAGGTTTAACTGAATGTTTCAGTGCGGTACCACATTACTACGTGATCCATACCAGAAAAAACCCAGGATTTGTTCCACAAGTATGTGAAAAATGCGAAAGCATGAGTCTGATGAGAGCAAATCCCAGGCCTAACCTAGACATAACTTTCGTTATCCTCTAAAATATTGATCGGAACCAGGTTTAGTGGGCTGTTTCAGTGTGGTACCACATTACTACGTGATCCAATCCAGAAATAGCCCAGGATCTAGCCATGAAGTATGAGAAATATGCGAAAGTATGAGCGTGATGAGGGCAAATCCTAGACCAAACCCAGACCTAACATGCGTTATCATCTAAAATATTTATCAAGACCTGGTTTAATTGATTGTATCAGTGTGGTACCACATTACTACGTGAACCATACCAGAAAAAACCCAGGATCCGTTCAACAAGTATCTGAAGAATGCGAAAGTATGAGTCTGATGAGTGAAAATCTCAGGGCTAACCTAGACCTAACATGCGTTATCCTCTAAAATATTGATCCAAACCAGGTTTAGTGGACTGTTTCAGTGTGGTACCACTTTACTACGTGATCCAAAGCAGAAAAAACCCTCGATCAGGTCAACATGTATGTTAGAACTGCGAAAGTATGACCCTGATGAGGGCAAATCCCTCGCCTAACCTAGACCTAACATGAATTATTCTCTAAAATATTTATCGAAACCAGGTTTAATTGACTGTTTCAGTGTTGTACTTCATTACTACGTGATGCAATCCAGAAAAAGCCCAGGATCTAGCCATCAAGTATGAGAAATATGCGAAAGAATGAGCCTGATGAGAGCAAATCCCAGACCTAACCCAGGCCTAACATGAATTATTCTCTAAAATATTGATCGAAACCAGGTTTAATTGACTGTTTCAGTGTGGTACCACATTACTACGTGATCCAAACCAGTAACAGGCCAGGATCCAGTCATGAAGTATGAGAAATATGCGAAAGTATGAGCCTGATGAGGGCAAATCCTAGACCTAACCCAGACCTAACATGCGTTATCCTCTAAAATATTTATCAAGACCAGGTTTAATTGATAGTATCAGTGTGGTACCACATTACTACGTGATCCAAACCAGAAAAAACCCAGGATCCGTTCAACAAGTATGAGAAGAATGTGAAAGTATGAGCCTGATGAGTGAAAATCCCAGGCCTAACCTAGACCTAACATGCGTCATCTTCAAAAATATTGATCGAAACCTGGTTTAATCGACTGTTTCAGTGTGGTACCACATTACTATGGGATCCAAACCAGAAAATAACCCAGGATCTGTTCAACGAGTATGAGAAATATGCGAAAGAATGAGCCTGATGAGAGCAAATCCCAGACCTAACCTAGACCTAACATGAATTATTCTCTAAAATATTGATCGAAACCTGGTTTAATTGACTGTTTCAGTGTGGTACCACATTACTACGTGATCCATACCTGTAAAAACCCAGGATCCGTTCAACAAGTATGTGAAGAATGCGAAAGTATGAGTCTGATGAGTGAAAATCCTCGGCCTAAACTAGACCTAACATGCGTTATCCTCAAAAATATTGATCGAAACCAGGTTTAATCGACTGTTTCAGTGTGATACCACATTACTACGTGATCCAAACCAGAAAAAAACCCAGGATCTGTTCAACAAGTATGTGAAGTATGCGAAAGTATGAGTCTGATGAGGGCAAATCCCGGGCCTAAACTAGACATAACTATCGTTATCCTCTAAAATATTGATCGAAACCAGGTTTAATTAACTGTTTTATTGTGGTACCACTTTACCACGTGATCCAATGCAGAAAAAACCCTCGATCAGGTCAACATGCATGTTAAAACTGCGAAAGCATGTGCCTGATGAGGGCAAATCCCAGACCTATCCCAGACCTAACATGCGTTATCCTCGAAAATATTAATCGAAACCAGGTTTAATCGACTGTTTCAGTGTGGTACCACATTACTACGTGATCCAAACCAGAAAAAAACCCAGGATCTTGTCAACGAGTATGTGAAGTGTGCGAAAGTATGAGTCTGATGAGGGCTAATCCCAGACCTATCCCAGACCTAACTTGCGTTATCCTCTAAAATAATGATCGAAACCAGGTTTAATTGACTGTTTTAGTTGCGGCACCACTTTATTACGTGATCCAAAGCAGAAAAAACCCTCGATCAGGTCAACATGAATGTTAAAACTGCGAAAGTATGACCCTGATGAGGGCAAATCCCAGGCCTAACCTAGTACCTAACTTGCGTTATCCTCTAAAATATTGATCGAAACCAGGTTTAATTGACTGTTTCAGCGTGGTACCACATTACTACGTGATACAATACAGAAAAAGCCCAGGATCTAGCCATGAAGTATGAGAAATATGCGAAAGTATGACCCTGATGAGGTCAAATCCCAGACATAACACAGACCTAACATGCGTTGTCCTCTAAAATATTTATCAAGACCAGGTTTAATCGACTGTTTCAGTGTGGTCCAACATTACTACGTGATCCAAACCAGAAAAAACCCAGGATCCGTTCAACAAGTATGTGAAGAATGCGAAAGTATGAGTCTGATGCGTGAAAATCCCAGGCCTAACCTAGACCTAACATGCGTTATCCTCAAAAATATTGATCGATACCTGGTTTAATCGACTGTTTCAGTGTGGTACCACATTACTACGTGACCCAAACCAGAAAAAACCCAGGATCTGTTCAACAAGTATGTGAAAAACGCGAAAGTATGAGCCTGATGAGGGCAAATCCCAGACCTATCCCAGACCAAACTTGCGTTATCCTCTAAAATATTGATCGAAACCAGGTTTAATCGACTGTTTCAGTGTGGTCCCACATTACTACGTGATCCAAACCAGAAAAAACCCAGGATCCGTTCAACAAGTATGTGAAGAATGCGAAAGTATGAGTCTGATGCGTGAAAATCCCAGGCCTAACCTAGACCTAACATGCGTTATCCTCAAAAATATTGATCGAAACCTGGTTTAATCGACTGTTTCAGAGTGGTACCACATTGCTACGTGACCCAAACCAGAAAAAACCCAGGATCTGTTCAACAAGTATGTGAAAAACGCGAAAGTATGAGCCTGATGAGGGCAAATCCCAGACCTATCCCAGACCAAACTTGCGTTATCCTCTAAAATATTGATCGAAACCAGGTTTAATCGACTGTTTCAGTGTGGTCCCACATTACTACGTGATCCAAACCAGAAAAAACCCAGGATCCGTTCAACAAGTATGTGAAGAATACGACAGTATGAGTCTGATGCGTGAAAATCCCAGGCCTAAGCTAGACCTGACATGCGTTATCCTCTAAAGTATTGATCGAAACCAGGTTTAATTGACTGTTTCAGCGTGGATCCGCATTACTACGTGATACAATCCAGAAAAAGCCCAGGATCTAGCCATGAAGTGTGAGAAATATGCGAAAGTATGAGCCTGATAAGGGCAAATCCTAGACCTAACCCAGACCTAACATGCGTTGTCCTCTAAAATATTTATCAAGACCAGGTTTAATCGACTGTTTCAGTGTGGTCCCACATTACTACGTGATCGAAACCAGAAAAAACCCAGCATCCGTTCAACAAGTATGTGAAGAATGCGAAAGTATGAGTCTGATGCGTGAAAATCCCAGGCCTAAGCTAGACCTAACATGCGTTATCCTCAAAAATATTGATCGAAACCAGGTTTAGTGGGCTGTTTCAGTGTGGTACCACATTACTGCGCGATCCAAACCAGAAAAAACCCAGGATTTGTTCAACAAGTATGTGAAAAATGCGAAAGTATGACCCTGATGTGGGCAAATCCCAGACCTATCCAGGACCTAACTTGCATTGTCCTCTAAAATATTGATCGAAACCAGGTTTAATTGACTGTTTCAGTGTGGTACCACATTACTACGTGATCCAATCCAGAAATAGCCCAGGATCTAGCCATGGAGTATGAGAAATATGCGAAAGTATGAGCCTGATGAGGGCAAATCCTAGACCTAACCCAGACCTAACATGCGTTGTCCTCTAAAATATTTATCAAGACCAGGTTTAATCGACTGTTTCAGTATGGTACCACATTACTACGTGACCTAAACCAGAAAAAACCCAGGATCCGTTCAACAAGTATGTGAAAAACGCGAACGTATGAGCCTGATGAGGGCAAATCCCAGACCTATCCCAGACCTAACTTGCGTTGGCCTCTAAGATATTGATGGAAACCAGGTTTAATTGACTGTTTCAGTGTTGTACTTCATTACTACGTGATGCAATCCTGAAAAAGCCTAGGATCTAGCCATCAAGTATGAGAAATATGCGAAAGTATGAGCCTGACGAGAGCAAATCCTAGACCTAACCCAGACCTAACATGCGTTATCCTCTAAAATATTTACCAAGACCAGGTTTAATTGATTGTTTCAGTGTGGTCCCACATTACTACGTGATCCAAACCAGAAAAAACCCAGGATCCGTTCAACAGGTATGTGAAGAATGCGAAAGAATGAGTCTGGTGAGTGAAAATCCCAGGCCTTACCTAGACCTAACATGCGTTATCCTCAAGAATATTGATCGAAACCTGGTTTAATCGACTGTTTCAGTGTGGTACCACATTACTATGTGATCCAAACCAGAAAATAGCCCAGGATCTATCCATGAAGTATAAGAAATGTGCGAAAGTATGAGCCTGATGAGGGCAAATCCTAGACCTAACCCAGACCTAACATGCGTTATCCTCAAAAATATTTATCAAGACCAGGTTTAACTGAATGTTTCAGGGTGGTACCACATTACTGCGTGATCCATACCAGAAAAAACCCAGGATCTGTTCAACAAGTATGTGAAAAATGCGAAAGCATGAGTCTGATGAGAGCAAATCCCAGGCCTAACCTAGACATAACTTTCGTTATCCTCTAAAATATTGATCGATCCCAGGTTTAGTGGGCTGTTTCAGTGTGGTACCACATTACTGCGCGATCCAAACCAGAAAAAACCCAGGATCTGTTCAACAAGTATGTGAAAAATGCGAAAGTATGACCCTGATGTGGGCAAATCCCAGACCTATCCCAGACCTAACTTGCATTGTCCTCTAAAATATTGATCGAAACCAGGTTTAATTGACTGTTTCAGTGTGGTACCACATTACTACGTGATCCAATCCAGAAATAGCCCAGGATCTAGCCATGAAGTATGAGAAATATGCGAAAGTATGAGCCTGACGAGAGCAAATCCTAGACCTAACCCAGACCTAACATGCGTTATCCTCTAAAATATTTATCAAGACCAGGTTTAATTGATTCCTTCAGTGTGGTCCCACATTACTACGTGATCCAAACCAGAAAAAACCCAGGATCCGTTCAACAGGTATGTGAAGAATGCGAAAGAATGAGTCTGATGAGTGAAAATCCCAGGGCTAACCTACCCCTAACATGCATTATCCTCTAAAATATTGATCCAAACCAGGTTTAGTGGACTGTTTTAGTGTGGTACCACTTTACTACGTGTTCCAAAGCAGAAAAAACCCTCGATCAGGTCAACATGTATGTTAGAACTGCGAAAGTATGACCCTGATGAGGGCAAATCCCAGGCCTAACCTAGACCTAACATGAATTATTGTCTAAAATATTTATCGAAACCAGGTTTAATTGACTGTTTCAGTCATGTACTTCATTACTACGTGATGCAATCCAGAAAAAACCCAGGATCTACCCATGAAGTATGAGAAATATGCGAAAGTATGAGCCTGATGTGGGCAAATCCTAGACCTAACCCAAACCTAACATGCGTTATCCTCCAAAATATTGATCCAAACCGGGTTTAATGGACTGCTTCAGTATGGTACCACTTTACTACGTGATCCAAAGCGGACAAAACCCTCGATCAGGTCAACATGTATGTTAAAACTGCGAAAGTATGACCCTGATGAGGGCAAATCCCAGGCCTAACCTAGACCTAACATGCGTTGTCCTGTAAAATATTGATGGAAACCAGGTTTAATTGACTGCTTCAGTGTTGTACTTCATTACTACGTGATGCAATCCAGAAAAAGCCCAGGATCTAGACATCAAGCATGAGAAATATGCGAAAGAATGAGCCTGGTGAGAGCAAATCCCAGACCTAACCTAGACCTAACATGAATTATTCTCTAAAGTATTGATCGAAACCAGGTTTAATTGACTGTTTCAGTGTGGTACCACATTACTACGTGATCCAAACCACTAAAAACCCAGGATCCGTTCAACAAGTATGTGAAGAATACGAAAGTATGAGTCTGATGAGTGAAAATCCTCGGCCTAACCTGGACCTAACATGCGTTATCCTGAAAAATATTGATCGAAACCAGGTTTAATCGACTGTTTCAGTATGGTACCACATTACTACGTGATCCAAACCAGAAAAAAACTCAGGATCTGTTCAACAAGTATGTGAAGTATGCGAAAGTATGAGTCTGATGAGGGCAAATCCCAGGCCTAAACTAGACATAACTTTCGTTATCCTCTAAAATATTGATCGAAACCAGGTTTAATTGACTGTTTTAGTGTGGTACGAAATTACTACGTGATCCAAACCAGAAAAAAACCCAGGATCTGTTCAACAAGTATGTGAAGTATGCGAAAGTATGAGTCTTATGAGGGCAAATCCCAGACCTATCCCAGACCTAACTTGCGTTATCCTCTAAAATATTGATCGAAACCAGGTCTAATTGAATGTTTTAGTGTGGTACCACTTTACTACGTGATCCAAAGCAGAAAAAACCCTCGATCAGGTCAACATGCATGTTAAAACTGCGAAAGTATGAGCCTGATGAGGGCAAATCCCAGACCTATCCCAGACCTAACATGCGTTATCCTCAAAAATATTAATCGAAACCAGGTTTAATCGACTGTTTCAGTGTGGTACCACATTACTACGTGATCCAAACCAGAAAAAAGCCAGGATCTTGTCAACGAGTATGTGAAAAACGCGAAAGTATGAGCCTGATGAGGGCAAATCCCAGACCTATCCCAGACCAAACTTGCGTTATCCTCTAAAATATTGATCGAAACGAGGTTTAATCGACTGTTTCAGTGTGGTACCACATTACTACGTGATCCAAACCAGAAAAAACCCAGGATCTGTTCAACAAGTATGTGAAAAACGCGAAAGTATGAGCCTGATGAGGGCAAATCCCAGACCTATCCCAGACCAAACTTGCGTTATCCTCTAAAATATTGATCGAAACCAGGTTTAATAGACTGTTTCAGTGTGGTCCCACATTACTACGTGATCCAAACCAGAAAAAACCCAGGATCCGTTCAACAAGTATGTGAAGAATGCGAAAGTATGAGTATGCTGAGTGAAAATCCCCGGCCTAACCTAGACCTAACATGCGTTATCCTCAAAAATATTGATCGAAACCAGGTTTAATCGACTGTTTCAGTGTGGTACCACACTACTACTTGACCCAAACCGGAAAAAGCCCAGGATCCGTTCAACAAGTATGTGAAGAATGCGAAAGTATGAGTCTGATGAGGGCTAATCCCAGACCTATCCCAGACCTAACTTGCGTTATCCTCTAAAATAATGATCGAAACCAGGTTTAATTGACTGTTTTAGTTGTGGTACCACTTTACTACGTGATCCAAAGGAGAAAAAACCCTCGATGAGGTCAACATGCATGTTAAAACTGCGAAAGTATGACCCTGATGAGGGCAAATCCCAGACTTATCCCAGACCTAACTTGCGTTATCCTCTAAAATATTGAACGAAACCAGGTTTAATTGACTGTTTCAGCGTGGTACCACATTACTAGGTGGTACAATCCAGAAACAGCCCAGGATCTAGCCATGAAGTATGAGAAATATGCGAAAGTATGAGCCTGATGAGGGCAAATCCTAGACCTAACCCAAACCTAACATGCGTTATCCTCTAAAATATTTATCAAGACCAGGTTTAATTGAATGTTCCAGTGTGGTACCACATTACTACGTGAACCAAACCAGAAAAAACCCAGGATCCGTTCAACAAGTATGTGAAGATTGCGAATGTATGAGTCTGATGAGTGAAGATCCCAGGGCTAACCTAGACCTAACATGCGTTATCCTCTAAAATGTGGATCCAAACCAGGTTTAATGGACTGCTTCAGTGTGGTAACACTTTACTACCTGATCCAAAGCAGAAAAAACCCTCGATCACGTCAACATGTATGTTAAAACTGCGATAGTATGACCCTGATGAGGGCAAATCCCAGGACTAACCTAAACCTAACAGGCGTTGTCCTCTAAAATATTGATCGATACCAGGTTGAATTGACTGTTTCAGTGTGGTACCACACTACTACTTGACCCAAACCGGAAAAAACCCAGGATCCGGTCAACAAGTATGTGAAGAATGCGAAAGTATGAGTCTGATGAGTGAAAATCCCAGGCCTAACCTAGACCAAACATGAATTATTCTCTAAAATATTGATCGAATCCAGGTTTAATTGACTGTTTCAGTGTGGTCCCACATTACTACGTGATCCAAACCAGAAAAAACCCAGGATCCGTTCAACAAGTATGTGAAGAATGCGAATGTATGAGTCTGATGAGTGAAAATCCCAGGCCTAACCTAGACCTAACATGCGTTGTCCTCTAAAATATTGATGGAAACCAGGTTGAATTGACTGTTTCAGTGTTGTACTTCATTACTACGTGATGCAATCCGGAAAAAGGTCAGGATCCAGCCATGAAGTATGAGAAATATGCGAAAGTATGAGCCTGACGAGGGCAAATCCCAGACCTATCCCAGACCGAAGTTGCGTTATCCTCAAAAATATTGATCGAAACCTGGTTTAATCGACTGTTTCAGTGTGGTACCACATTACTACGTGATCCAATCCAGAAATAGCCCAGGATCTAGCCATGAAATATGAGAAATATGCGAAAGTATGAGCCTGACGAGGGCAAATCCTAGACCTAACGCAGACCTAACATGCTTTATCCTCTAAAATATTTATCAAGACCAGGTTTATTTGATTGTTTCAGTGTGGTCCCTCATTACTACGTAATCCAAACCAGAAAAAACCCAGGATCCGTTCAACAAGTATGTGAAGAATACGAAAGTATGCGTCTGATGAGTGAAAATCCCAGGCCTAACCTAGACCCAACATGCGTTATCCTCAAAAATATTGATCGAATCCTGGTTTAATCGACTGTTTCAGTGTGGTACCACATTACTATGTGATCCAAACCAGAAAATAACCCAGGATCTGTTCAACGAGTATGTGAAGTCTGCGAAAGTATGAGTCTGATGAGGGCAAATCCCAGACCTATCCCAGACCTGACATGCGTTATCCTCTAAAATATTGATCCAAACAAGGTTTAATGGACTGTTTCAGTGTGGTACCACACTACTACGTGATCCAAACCAGAAAAAACACAGGATCTGTTCAACAAGTATGTGAAAAACGCGAAAGTATGAGCCTGATGAGGGCAAATCCCAGACTTATCCCAGACCTAACTTGCGTTGTCCTCTAAGATATTGATGGAAACCAGGTTTAATTGACTGCTTCAGTGTTGTACTTCATTACTACGTGATGCAATCCAGAAAAAGCCCAGGATCTAGCCATCAAGTATGAGAAATATGCGAAGGTATGAGCCTGATGAGGGCGAATCCCAGACCTATCCCAGACCTAACTTGCGTTATCCTCTAAAACATTCATCGAAATCAGGCTTAATTGACTGTTTCAGCGTGGTACCACATTGCTACGTGATACAATCCAGAAACAGCCCAGGATCTAGCCATGAAGTATGAGAAATATGCGAAAGTATCAGCCTGATGAGGGCAAATCCTAGACCTAACCCAAACCTAACATGCGTTATCCTCTAAAATATTTATCAAGATCAGGTTTAATTGAATGTTCCAGTGTGGTACCACATTACTACGTGAACCAAACCAGAAAAAACCCAGGATCCGTTCAACAAGTATGTGAAGAATGCGAAAGTATGAGTCTGATGAGTGAAAATCCCAGGGCTAACCTAGACCTAACATGCGTTATCCTCTAAAATATTCATCGAAACCAGGTTGAGTTGACTGTTTCAGTGTTGTACTTCATTACTACGTGATGCAATCCGGAAAAAGGTCAGGATCCAGCCATGAAGTATGAGAAATATGCGAAAGTATGAGCCTGACGAGGGCAAATCCCAGACCTATCCCAGACCGAAGTTGCGTTATCCTCAAAAATATTGATCGAAACCTGGTTTAATCGACTGTTTCAGTGTGGTACCACATTACTACGTGATCCAATCCAGAAATAGCCCAGGATCTAGCCATGAAATATGAGAAATATGCGAAAGTATGAGCCTGACGAGGGCAAATCCTAGACCTAACGCAGACCTAACATGCTTTATCCTCTAAAATATTTATCAAGACCAGGTTTATTTGATTGTTTCAGTGTGGTCCCTCATTACTACGTAATCCAAACCAGAAAAAACCCAGGATCCGTTCAACAAGTATGTGAAGAATACGAAAGTATGCGTCTGATGAGTGAAAATCCCAGGCCTAACCTAGACCCAACATGCGTTATCCTCAAAAATATTGATCGAATCCTGGTTTAATCGACTGTTTCAGTGTGGTACCACATTACTATGTGATCCAAACCAGAAAATAACCCAGGATCTGTTCAACGAGTATGTGAAGTCTGCGAAAGTATGAGTCTGATGAGGGCAAATCCCAGACCTATCCCAGACCTGACATGCGTTATCCTCTAAAATATTGATCCAAACAAGGTTTAATGGACTGTTTCAGTGTGGTACCACACTACTACGTGATCCAAACCAGAAAAAACACAGGATCTGTTCAACAAGTATGTGAAAAACGCGAAAGTATGAGCCTGATGAGGGCAAATCCCAGACTTATCCCAGACCTAACTTGCGTTGTCCTCTAAGATATTGATGGAAACCAGGTTTAATTGACTGCTTCAGTGTTGTACTTCATTACTACGTGATGCAATCCAGAAAAAGCCCAGGATCTAGCCATCAAGTATGAGAAATATGCGAAGGTATGAGCCTGATGAGGGCGAATCCCAGACCTATCCCAGACCTAACTTGCGTTATCCTCTAAAACATTCATCGAAATCAGGCTTAATTGACTGTTTCAGCGTGGTACCACATTGCTACGTGATACAATCCAGAAACAGCCCAGGATCTAGCCATGAAGTATGAGAAATATGCGAAAGTATCAGCCTGATGAGGGCAAATCCTAGACCTAACCCAAACCTAACATGCGTTATCCTCTAAAATATTTATCAAGATCAGGTTTAATTGAATGTTCCAGTGTGGTACCACATTACTACGTGAACCAAACCAGAAAAAACCCAGGATCCGTTCAACAAGTATGTGAAGAATGCGAAAGTATGAGTCTGATGAGTGAAAATCCCAGGGCTAACCTAGACCTAACATGCGTTATCCTCTAAAATATTCATCGAAACCAGGTTGAGTTGACTGTTTCAGTGTTGTACTTCATTACTACGTGATGCAAACCGGAAAAAGCCCAGGATCTAGCCATCAAGTATGAGAAATATGCGAAAGAATGAGCCTGATGAGAGCAAATCCCAGACCTAACCTAGACCTGACATGAATTATTCTCTAAAATATTGATCAAAACCAGGTTTAATTGACTGTTTCAGTGTGGTACCACATTACTACGTGATCCAAACCAGAAATAGCCCAGGATCCAGCCATGAAGTATGAGAAATATGCGAAAGTATGAGCCTGATGGGGGCAAATCCTAGTCGTAACCCAGGCCTAACATGCGTTATCCTCTAAAATATTTGTCAAGACTAGGTTTAATTGAATGTTTCAGTGAGGTACCACATTACTACGTGAACCAAACCATAAAAAACCCAGGATCTGTTCAACAAGTATGTGAAGAATGCGATAGTATGAGTCTGATGAGTGAAAATCCCAGACCTAACCTAGACCTAACATGCGTTATCCTCTAAAATATTGATCCAAACCAGGTTTAATGGACTGTTTCAGTGTGGTCCCACATTACTACGTGATCCAAACCAGAAAAAACCCAGGATCTGTTCAACAAGTATGTGAAAAACGCGAAAGTATGAGCCTGATGAGGGCAAAACCCAGACCTATCCCAGACCAAACTTGCGTTATCCTCTAAAATATTGATCGAAACCAGGTTTAATCGACTGTTTCAGTGTGGTACCACATTGCTACGTGATCCAAAACAGAAAAAACCCAGGATCAGTTCAACAAGTATGTGAAAAACGCGAAAGTATGAGCCTGATGAGGGCGAATCCCAGACCTATCCCAGACCAAACTTGCGTTATCCTCTAAAATATAGATCGAAACCAGTTTTAATTGACTGTTTCGGCGTGGTACCACATTACTACGTGATACAATCCAGAAACAGCCCAGGATCTAGCCATGAAGTATGAGAAATATGCGAAAGTATGAGCCTGATGAGGGCAAATCCTAGACCTAACCCAAACCTAACATGCGTTATCCTCTAAAATATTTATCAAGACCAGGTTTAATGGACTGTTTCAGTGTGGTACCACATTACTACGTTATGCAATCCAGAAAGAGCCCAGGATCTAGCCATCAAGTATGAGAAATATGCGAAAGTATGAGCCTGATGAGGGCGAATCCCAGACCTATCCCATACCTAACATGCGTTATCCTCTAAAATATTAATCGAAACCAGGTTTAATCGACTGTTTTAGTTGTGGTACCACTTTACTACGTGATCCAAAGCAGAAAAAACCCTCGATCAGGTCAACATGCATGTTAAAACTGCGAAAGTATGAGCCTGATGAGGGCTAATCCCAGACCTATCCCAGACCTAACTTGCGTTATCCTCTAAAATAGTGATCGAAACCAGGTTTAATTGACTGTTTTAGTTGTGGTACCACTTTACTACGTGATCCAAAGCAGAAAAAACACTCGATCAGGCCAACATGCATGTTAAAACTGCGAAAGTATGACCCTGATGAGGGCAAATCCCAGGCCTAACCTAGGCCTAACATGCGTTATCTTCTAAAATATTGAGCGAAACCAGGTTTAATTGACTGTTTCAGTGTGGTACCACATTACTACGTGATCCAATCCAGAAATAGCCCAGGATCTAGCCATGAAGTATGAGAAATATGCGAAAGTATGAGCCTGATGAGGGCAAATCCTAGACCTAACCCAGACCTAACATACGTTGTCCTCTAAAATATTTATCAAGACCAGGTTTAATTGATTGTTTCAGTGTGGCCCCACATTACTACGTGATCCAAACCAGAAAAACCCAGGATCCGTTCAACAAGTATGTGAAGATTGCGAAAGTATGAGTCTGATGAGTGAAAATCCCAGGCCTAACCTAGACCTAACATGCGTTATCCTCAAAAATATTGATCCAAACAAGGTTTAATGGACTGTTTCAATGTGGTACCACTTTACTACGTGATCCAAAGCAGAAAAAACCCTCGATCACGTCAACATGTATGTTAAAACTGCGAAAGTATGACCCTGATGAGGGCAAATCCCAGGCCTAACCTAGACCCAACATGCGTTGTCCTCTAAAATATTGATGGAAACCAGGTTTAATTGACTGTTTCAGTGTTGTACTTCATTACTACGTGATGCAATCCAGAAAAAGCCCAGGATCTAGTCATCAAGTATGAGAAATATGCGAAAGTATGAGTCTGATGAGGGCTAATCCCAGACCTATCCCAGACCTAACTTGCGTTATCCTCTAAAATAGTGATCGAAACCAGGTTTAATTGACTGTTTTAGTTGTGGTACCACTTTACTACGTGATCCAAAGCAGAAAAAACACTCGATCAGGTCAACATGCATGTTAAAACTGCGAAAGTATGACCCTGATAAGGCAAATCCCAGGCCTAACCTAGGCCTGACATGCGTTATCTTCTAAAATATTGTGCAAAACCAGGTTTAATTGACTGTTTCAGTGTAGTACCACATTACTACGTGATCCAATCCAGAAATAGCCCAGGATCTAGCCATGAAGTATGAGAAATATGCGAAAGTATGAGCCTGATGAGGGCAAATCCTAGACCTAACCCAGACCTAACATACGTTGTCCTCTAAAATATTTATCAAGACCAGGTTTAATTGATTGTTTCAGTGTGGTCCCACATTACTACGTGATCCAAACCAGAAAAAACCCAGGATCCGTTCAACAAGTATGTGAAGAATGCGAAAGTATGAGTCTGATGAGTGAAAATCTCGGGGCTAACCTAGACCTAACATGCGTTATCCTCTAAAATATTGATGCAAACCAGGTTTAATGGACTGTTGCAGTGTGGTACCACTTTACTACGTGATCCAAAGCAGAAAAAACCCTCGATCAGGAGAACATGTATGTTAAAACTGCAAAGGTATGATCCTGATGAGGGCAAATCCCAGGCCTAACATAGACCTAACTTGCGTTGCCCTCTAAAATATTGATGGAAACCAGGTTTAATTGACTGTTTCAGTGTTGTACCTCATTACTACGCGATGCAATCCAGAAAAAGCCCAGGATCTAGCCATCAAGTATGAGAAATATGCGAAAGAATGAGCCTGATGAGAGCAAATCCCAGACCTAACCCAGACCTAACATGAATTATTCTCTAAAATATTAATCGAAACCAGGTTTAATTGACTGTTTCAGTGTGGTACCACATTACTACGTGATCCAATCCAGAAATAGCCCAGGATCCAGCCATGAAGTATGAGAAATATGAGAAAGTATGAGCCTGATGAGGGCAAATCCTAGACCTGACCTAGACCTAACATGCGTTATCCTCAATAATATTGATCGAAACCAGGTTTAATCGACTGTTTCAGTGTGTTACCACATTACTACGTGATCCAAACCAGAAAAAAACCCAGGATCCGTTCAACAAGTATGTGAAGAATGCGAAAGTATGAGTCTGATGAGTGAAAATCGCAGACCAAACCTAGACCTAACATGCGTTATCCTCAAAAATATTGATCGAAACCTGGTTTAATCGACTGTTTCAGTGTGGTACCACATTACTATGTGATCCAAACCAGAAAATAACACAGGATCTGTTCAACGAGTATGTGAAGGAAGCGAAAGTATGAGTCCGATGAGGTCAAATCCCAGACCAATCCCAGACTTAACTTGCGTTATCCTCTAAGATATTGATCGAAACCAGGTTTAATCGACTGTTTCAGTGTGGTACCACATTACTACGTGATCCAAACCAGAAAAACCCCAGGATCAGTTCAACAAGTATGAGAAGAATGCGAAAGTATGAGTCTGATGAGTGAAAATCCCAGGGCTAACCTAGCCCTAACATGCATTATCCTCTAAAATATTGATCCAAACCAGGTTTAGTGGACTGTTTTAGTGTGGTACCACTTTACTACGTGTTCCAAAGCAGAAAAAACCCTCGATCAGGTCAACATGTATGTTAGAACTGCGAAAGTATGACCCTGATGAGGGCAAATCCCAGGCCTAACCTAGACCTAACATGAATTATTGTCTAAAATATTTATCGAAACCAGGTTTAATTGACTGTTTCAGTCATGTACTTCATTACTACGTGATGCAATCCAGAAAAAACCCAGGATCTAGCCATCAAGTATGAGAAATATGCGAAAGTATGAGCCTGATGAGAGCAAATCCCAGACCTAACCCAGACCTAACATGAATTATTCTCTAAAATATTGATCCAAACCGGGTTTAATTGACTGTTTCAGTGTGGTACCACATTACTACGTGATACAATCCAGAAACAGCCCAGGATCTACCCATGAAGTATGAGAAATATGCGAAAGTATGAGCCTGATGTGGGCAAATCCTAGACCTAACCCAAACCTAACATGCGTTATCCTCTAAAATATTGATCCAAACCGGGTTTAATGGACTGCTTCAGTGTGGTACCACTTTACTACGTGATCCAAAGCGGACAAAACCCTCGATCAGGTCAACATGTATGTTAAAACTGCGAAAGTATGACCCTGATGAGGGCAAATCCCAGGCCTAACCTAGACCTAACATGCGTTGTCCTGTAAAATATTGATGGAAACCAGGTTTAGTTGACTGCTTCAGTGTTGTACTTCATTACTACGTGATGCAATCCAGAAAAAGCCCAGGATCTAGACATCAAGCATGAGAAATATGCGAAAGAATGAGCCTGATGAGAGCAAATCCCAGACCTAACCTAGACCTGACATGAATTATTCTCTAAAGTATTGATCGAAACCAGGTTTAATTGACTGTTTCAGTGTGGTACCACATTACTACGTGATCCAAACCAGAAAAAACCCAGGATCTGTTCAACAAGTATGTGAAAAACGCGAAAGTATGAGCCTGATGAGGGCAAATCCCAGACCTATCCCAGACCAAACTTGCGTTATCCTCTAAAATATTGATCGAAACGAGGTTTAATCGACTGTTTCAGTGTGGTACCACATTACTACGTGATCCAAACCAGAAAAAACCCAGGATCTGTTCAACAAGTATGTGAAAAACGCGAAAGTATGAGCCTGATGAGGGCAAATCCCAGACCTATCCCAGACCAAACTTGCGTTATCCTCTAAAATATTGATCGAAACCAGGTTTAATCGACTGTTTCAGTGTGGTCCCACATTACTACGTGATCCAAACCAGAAAGAACCCAGGATCCGTTCAACAAGTATGTGAAGAATGCGAAAGTATGAGTCTGCTGAGTGAAAATCCCCGGCCTAACCTAGACCTAACATGCGTTATCCTCAAAAATATTGATCGAAACCAGGTTTAATCGACTGTTTCAGTGTGGTACCACACTACTACTTGACCCAAACCGGAAAAAGCCCAGGATCCGTTCAACAAGTATGTGAAGAATGCGAAAGTATGAGTCTGATGAGGGCTAATCCCAGACCTATCCCAGACCTAACTTGCGTTATCCTCTAAAATAATGATCGAAACCAGGTTTAATTGACTGTTTTAGTTGTGGTACCACTTTACTACGTGATCCAAAGGAGAAAAAACCCTCGATGAGGTCAACATGCATGTTAAAACTGCGAAAGTATGACCCTGATGAGGGCAAATCCCAGACCTATCCCAGACCTAACTTGCGTTGTCCTCTAAGATATTGATGGAAACCAGGTTTAATTGACTGTTTCAGTGTGGTACCACATTACCACGTGATCCAATCCAGAAATAGCCCAGGATCTAGCCATCAAGTATGAGAAATATGCGAAAGAATGAGCCTGATGAGGGCAAATCCCAGGCCTATCCCAGACCTAACTTGCGTTATCCTCTAAAATATTGAACGAAACCAGGTTTAATTGACTGTTTCAGCGTGGTACCACATTACTAGGTGGTACAATCCAGAAACAGCCCAGGATCTAGCCATGAAGTATGAGAAATATGCGAAAGTATGAGCCTGATGAGGGCAAATCCTAGACCTAACCCAAACCTAACATGCGTTATCCTCTAAAATATTTATCAAGACCAGGTTTAATTGAATGTTCCAGTGTGGTACCACATTACTACGTGAACCAAACCAGAAAAAACCCAGGATCCGTTCAACAAGTATGTGAAGATTGCGAATGTATGAGTCTGATGAGTGAAGATCCTAGGGCTTACCTAGACCTAACATGCGTTATCCTCTAAAATGTGGATCCAAACCAGGTTTAATGGACTGTTTCAATGTGGTACCACTTTACTACCTGATCCAAAGCAGAAAAAACCCTCGATCACGTCAACATGTATGTTAAATCTGCGAAAGTATGACCCTGATGAGGGCAAATCCCAGGACTAACCTAAACCTAACATGCGTTGTCCTCTAAAATATTGATCGATACCAGGTTGAATTGACTGTTTCAGTGTGGTACCACACTACTACTTGACCCAAACCGGAAAAAACCCAGGATCCGGTCAACAAGTATGTGAAGAATGCGAAAGTATGAGTCTGATGAGTGAAAATCCCAGGCCTAACCTAGACCAAACATGAATTATTCTCTAAAATATTGATCGAATCCAGGTTTAATCGACTGTTTCAGTGTGGTACCACATTACTACGTGTTCCATTCCAGAAATAGCCCAGGATCTAGCCATGAAATATGAGAAATATGCGAAAGTATGAGCCTGAGGAGGGCAAATCCTAGACCTAACGCAGACCTAACATGCTTTATCCTCTAAAATATTTATCAAGACCAGGTTTATTTGATTGTTTCAGTGTGGTCCCTCATTACTACGTAATCCAAACCAGAAAAAACCCAGGATCCGTTCAACAAGTATGTGAAGAATACGAAAGTATGAGTCTGATGAGTGAAAATCCCAGGCCTAACCTAGACCTAACATGCGTTATCCTCAAAAATATTGATCGAAACCTGGTTTAATCGACTGTTTCAGTGTGGTACCACATTACTATGTGATCCAAACCAGAAAATAACCCAGGATCTGTTCAACGAGTATGTGAAGTGTGCGAAAGTATGAGTCTGATGAGGGCCAATCCCAGACCTATCCCAGACCTGACATGCGTTATCCTCTAAAATATTGATCCAAACAAGGTTTAATGGACTGTTTCAGTGTGGTACCACACTACTACGTGATCCAAACCAGAAAAAACACAGGATCTGTTCAACAAGTATGTGAAAAACGCGAAAGTATGAGCCTGATGAGGGCAAATCCCAGACTTATCCCAGACCTAACTTGCGTTGTCCTCTAAGATATTGATGGAAACCAGGTTTAATTGACTGCTTCAGTGTTGTACTTCATTACTACGTGATGCAATCCAGAAAAAGCCCAGGATCTAGCCATGAAGTATGAGAAATATGCGAAAGTATCAGCCTGATGAGGGCAAATCCTAGACCTAACCCAAACCTAACATGCGTTATCCTCTAAAATATTTATCAAGACCAGGTTTAATTGAATGTTCCAGTGTGGTACCACATTACTACGTGATGCAATCCAGAAAAAGCCCAGGATCTAGCCATCAAGTATGAGAAATATGCGAAGGTATGAGCCTGATGAGGGCGAATCCCAGACCTATCCCAGACCTAACTTGCGTTATCCTCTAAAATATTCATCGAAATCAGGCTTAATTGACTGTTTCAGCGTGGTACCACATTACTACGTGATACAATCCAGAAACAGCCCAGGATCTAGCCATGAAGTATGAGAAATATGCGAAAGTATCAGCCTGATGAGGGCAAATCCTAGACCTAACCCAAACCTAACATGCGTTATCCTCTAAAATATTTATCAAGACCAGGTTTAATTGAATGTTCCAGTGTGGTACCACATTACTACGTGATACAATCCAGAAATAGCCCAGGATCTAGCCATGAAGTATGAGAAATATGCGAAAGTATGAGCCTGACGAGAGCAAATCCTAGACCTAACCCAGACCTAACATGCGTTATCCTCTAAAATATTTCTCAAGACCAGGTTTAATTGATTCCTTCAGTGTGGTCCCACATTACTACGTGATCCAAACCAGAAAATAGCCCAGGATCTATCCATGAAGTATAAGAAATGTGCGAAAGTATGAGCCTGATGAGGGCAAATCCTAGACCTAACCCAGACCTAACATGCGTTATCCTCAAAAATATTTATCAAGACCAGGTTTAACTGAATGTTTCAGGGTGGTACCACATTACTGCGTGATCCATACCAGAAAAAACCCAGGATCTGTTCAACAAGTATGTGAAAAATGCGAAAGCATGAGTCTGATGAGAGCAAATCCCAGGCCTAACCTAGACATAACTTTCGTTATCCTCTAAAATATTGATCGATCCCAGGTTTAGTGGGCTGTTTCAGTGTGGTACCACATTACTGCGCGATCCAAACCAGAAAAAACCCAGGATCTGTTCAACAAGTATGTGAAAAATGCGAAAGTATGACCCTGATGTGGGCAAATCCCAGACCTATCCCAGACCTAACTTGCATTGTCCTCTAAAATATTGATCGAAACCAGGTTTAATTGACTGTTTCAGTGTGGTACCACATTACTACGTGATCCAATCCAGAAATAGCCCAGGATCTAGCCATGAAGTATGAGAAATATGCGAAAGTATGAGCCTGACGAGAGCAAATCCTAGACCTAACCCAGACCTAACATGCGTTATCCTCTAAAATATTTATCAAGACCAGGTTTAATTGATTCCTTCAGTGTGGTCCCACATTACTACGTGATCCAAACCAGAAAAAACCCAGGATCCGTTCAACAGGTATGTGAAGAATGCGAAAGAATGAGTCTGATGAGTGAAAATCCCAGGGCTAACCTACCCCTAACATGCATTATCCTCTAAAATATTGATCCAAACCAGGTTTAGTGGACTGTTTTAGTGTGGTACCACTTTACTACGTGTTCCAAAGCAGAAAAAACCCTCGATCAGGTCAACATGTATGTTAGAACTGCGAAAGTATGACCCTGATGAGGGCAAATCCCAGGCCTAACCTAGACCTAACATGAATTATTGTCTAAAATATTTATCGAAACCAGGTTTAATTGACTGTTTCAGTCATGTACTTCATTACTACGTGATGCAATCCAGAAAAAACCCAGGATCTACCCATGAAGTATGAGAAATATGCGAAAGTATGAGCCTGATGTGGGCAAATCCTAGACCTAACCCAAACCTAACATGCGTTATCCTCCAAAATATTGATCCAAACCGGGTTTAATGGACTGCTTCAGTATGGTACCACTTTACTACGTGATCCAAAGCGGACAAAACCCTCGATCAGGTCAACATGTATGTTAAAACTGCGAAAGTATGACCCTGATGAGGGCAAATCCCAGGCCTAACCTAGACCTAACATGCGTTGTCCTGTAAAATATTGATGGAAACCAGGTTTAATTGACTGCTTCAGTGTTGTACTTCATTACTACGTGATGCAATCCAGAAAAAGCCCAGGATCTAGACATCAAGCATGAGAAATATGCGAAAGAATGAGCCTGGTGAGAGCAAATCCCAGACCTAACCTAGACCTAACATGAATTATTCTTTAAAGTATTGATCGAAACCAGGTTTAATTGACTGTTTCAGTGTGGTACCACATTACTACGTGATCCAAACCACTAAAAACCCAGGATCCGTTCAACAAGTATGTGAAGAATACGAAAGTATGAGTCTGATGAGTGAAAATCCTCGGCCTAACCTGGACCTAACATGCGTTATCCTGAAAAATATTGATCGAAACCAGGTTTAATCGACTGTTTCAGTATGGTACCACATTACTACGTGATCCAAACCAGAAAAAAACTCAGGATCTGTTCAACAAGTATGTGAAGTATGCGAAAGTATGAGTCTGATGAGGGCAAATCCCAGGCCTAAACTAGACATAACTTTCGTTATCCTCTAAAATATTGATCGAAACCAGGTTTAATTGAGTGTTTTAGTGTGGTACGAAATTACTACGTGATCCAAACCAGAAAAAAACCCAGGATCTGTTCAACAAGTATGTGAAGTATGCGAAAGTATGAGTCTTATGAGGGCAAATCCCAGACCTATCCCAGACCTAACTTGCGTTATCCTCTAAAATATTGATCGAAACCAGGTCTAATTGAATGTTTTAGTGTGGTACCACTTTACTACGTGATCCAAAGCAGAAAAAACCCTCGATCAGGTCAACATGCATGTTAAAACTGCGAAAGTATGAGCCTGATGAGGGCAAATCCCAGACCTATCCCAGACCTAACATGCGTTATCCTCAAAAATATTAATCGAAACCAGGTTTAATCGACTGTTTCAGTGTGGTACCACATTACTACGTGATCCAAACCAGAAAAAAGCCAGGATCTTGTCAACGAGTATGTGAAAAACGCGAAAGTATGAGCCTGATGAGGGCAAATCCCAGACCTATCCCAGACCAAACTTGCGTTATCCTCTAAAATATTGATCGAAACGAGGTTTAATCGACTGTTTCAGTGTGGTACCACATTACTACGTGATCCAAACCAGAAAAAACCCAGGATCTGTTCAACAAGTATGTGAAAAACGCGAAAGTATGAGCCTGATGAGGGCAAATCCCAGACCTATCCCAGACCAAACTTGCGTTATCCTCTAAAATATTGATCGAAACCAGGTTTAATAGACTGTTTCAGTGTGGTCCCACATTACTACGTGATCCAAACCAGAAAAAACCCAGGATCCGTTCAACAAGTATGTGAAGAATGCGAAAGTATGAGTATGCTGAGTGAAAATCCCCGGCCTAACCTAGACCTAACATGCGTTATCCTCAAAAATATTGATCGAAACCAGGTTTAATCGACTGTTTCAGTGTGGTACCACACTACTACTTGACCCAAACCGGAAAAAGCCCAGGATCCGTTCAACAAGTATGTGAAGAATGCGAAAGTATGAGTCTGATGAGGGCTAATCCCAGACCTATCCCAGACCTAACTTGCGTTATCCTCTAAAATAATGATCGAAACCAGGTTTAATTGACTGTTTTAGTTGTGGTACCACTTTACTACGTGATCCAAAGGAGAAAAAACCCTCGATGAGGTCAACATGCATGTTAAAACTGCGAAAGTATGACCCTGATGAGGGCAAATCCCAGACTTATCCCAGACCTAACTTGCGTTATCCTCTAAAATATTGAACGAAACCAGGTTTAATTGACTGTTTCAGCGTGGTACCACATTACTAGGTGGTACAATCCAGAAACAGCCCAGGATCTAGCCATGAAGTATGAGAAATATGCGAAAGTATGAGCCTGATGAGGGCAAATCCTAGACCTAACCCAAACCTAACATGCGTTATCCTCTAAAATATTTATCAAGACCAGGTTTAATTGAATGTTCCAGTGTGGTACCACATTACTACGTGAACCAAACCAGAAAAAACCCAGGATCCGTTCAACAAGTATGTGAAGATTGCGAATGTATGAGTCTGATGAGTGAAGATCCCAGGGCTAACCTAGACCTAACATGCGTTATCCTCTAAAATGTGGATCCAAACCAGGTTTAATGGACTGTTTCAGTGTGGTAACACTTTACTACCTGATCCAAAGCAGAAAAAACCCTCGATCACGTCAACATGTATGTTAAAACTGCGATAGTATGACCCTGATGAGGGCAAATCCCAGGACTAACCTAAACCTAACAGGCGTTGTCCTCTAAAATATTGATCGATACCAGGTTGAATTGACTGTTTCAGTGTGGTACCACACTACTACTTGACCCAAACCGGAAAAAACCCAGGATCCGGTCAACAAGTATGTGAAGAATGCGAAAGTATGAGTCTGATGAGTGAAAATCCCAGGCCTAACCTAGACCAAACATGAATTATTCTCTAAAATATTGATCGAATCCAGGTTTAATTGACTGTTTCAGTGTGGTCCCACATTACTACGTGATCCAAACCAGAAAAAACCCAGGATCCGTTCAACAAGTATGTGAAGAATGCGAATGTATGAGTCTGATGAGTGAAAATCCCAGGCCTAACCTAGACCTAACACGCGTTATCCTCAAAAATATTGATCGAAACCTGGTTTTATCTGCTGTTTCAGTGTGGTACCACATTGCTATGTGATCCAAACCAGAAAATAACCCAGGATCTGTTCAGCGAGTATGTGAAGTGTGCGAAAGTATGAGCCTGATGAGGGCAAATCCCAGACCTATCCCAGACCTAACTTGCGTTGTCCTCTAAGATATTGATGGAAACCAGGTTTAATTGACTGTTTCAGTGTTGTACTTCATTACTACGTGATACAATCCAGAAGCAGCCCAGGATCTAGCCATGAAGTATGAGAAATATGCGAAAGTATGAGCCTGATGTGGGCAAATCCTAGACCTAACCCAAACCTAACATGCGTTATCCTCTAAAATAGTTATCATGACCAGGTTTCATTGATTGCTTCAGTGTGGTCCCGCAATAACTACGTGATCCAAACCAGAAAAAACCCACGATCCGTTCAACAAGTATGTGAAGAATGCGAAAGTATGGGTCTGATGAGTGAAAATCCCAGGCCTAACCTAGACCTAACATGCGTTGTCCTCTAAAATATTGATGGAAACCAGGTTGAATTGACTGTTTCAGTGTTGTACTTCATTACTACGTGATGCAATCCGGAAAAAGGTCAGGATCCAGCCATGAAGTATGAGAAATATGCGAAGGTATGAGCCTGATGAGGGCGAATCCCAGACCTATCCCAGACCTAACTTGCGTTATCCTCTAAAACATTCATCGAAATCAGGCTTAATTGACTGTTTCAGCGTGGTACCACATTGCTACGTGATACAATCCAGAAACAGCCCAGGATCTAGCCATGAAGTATGAGAAATATGCGAAAGTATCAGCCTGATGAGGGCAAATCCTAGACCTAACCCAAACCTAACATGCGTTATCCTCTAAAATATTTATCAAGATCAGGTTTAATTGAATGTTCCAGTGTGGTACCACATTACTACGTGAACCAAACCAGAAAAAACCCAGGATCCGTTCAACAAGTATGTGAAGAATGCGAAAGTATGAGTCTGATGAGTGAAAATCCCAGGGCTAACCTAGACCTAACATGCGTTATCCTCTAAAATATTCATCGAAACCAGGTTGAGTTGACTGTTTCAGTGTTGTACTTCATTACTACGTGATGCAAACCGGAAAAAGCCCAGGATCTAGCCATCAAGTATGAGAAATATGCGAAAGAATGAGCCTGATGAGAGCAAATCCCAGACCTAACCTAGACCTGACATGAATTATTCTCTAAAATATTGATCAAAACCAGGTTTAATTGACTGTTTCAGTGTGGTACCACATTACTACGTGATCCAAACCAGAAATAGCCCAGGATCCAGCCATGAAGTATGAGAAATATGCGAAAGTATGAGCCTGATGGGGGCAAATCCTAGTCGTAACCCAGGCCTAACATGCGTTATCCTCTAAAATATTTGTCAAGACTAGGTTTAATTGAATGTTTCAGTGAGGTACCACATTACTACGTGAACCAAACCATAAAAAACCCAGGATCTGTTCAACAAGTATGTGAAGAATGCGATAGTATGAGTCTGATGAGTGAAAATCCCAGACCTAACCTAGACCTAACATGCGTTATCCTCTAAAATATTGATCCAAACCAGGTTTAATGGACTGTTTCAGTGTGGTCCCACATTACTACGTGATCCAAACCAGAAAAAACCCAGGATCTGTTCAACAAGTATGTGAAAAACGCGAAAGTATGAGCCTGATGAGGGCAAAACCCAGACCTATCCCAGACCAAACTTGCGTTATCCTCTAAAATATTGATCGAAACCAGGTTTAATCGACTGTTTCAGTGTGGTACCACATTGCTACGTGATCCAAAACAGAAAAAACCCAGGATCAGTTCAACAAGTATGTGAAAAACGCGAAAGTATGAGCCTGATGAGGGCGAATCCCAGACCTATCCCAGACCAAACTTGCGTTATCCTCTAAAATATAGATCGAAACCAGTTTTAATTGACTGTTTCGGCGTGGTACCACATTACTACGTGATACAATCCAGAAACAGCCCAGGATCTAGCCATGAAGTATGAGAAATATGCGAAAGTATGAGCCTGATGAGGGCAAATCCTAGACCTAACCCAAACCTAACATGCGTTATCCTCTAAAATATTTATCAAGACCAGGTTTAATGGACTGTTTCAGTGTGGTACCAGATTACTACATTATGCAATCCAGAAAGAGCCCAGGATCTAGCCATCAAGTATGAGAAATATGCGAAAGTATGAGCCTGATGAGGGCGAATCCCAGACCTATCCCATACCTAACATGCGTTATCCTCTAAAATATTAATCGAAACCAGGTTTAATCGACTGTTTTAGTTGTGGTACCACTTTACTACGTGATCCAAAGCAGAAAAAACCCTCGATCAGGTCAACATGCATGTTAAAACTGCGAAAGTATGAGCCTGATGAGGGCTAATCCCAGACCTATCCCAGACCTAACTTGCGTTATCCTCTAAAATAGTGATCGAAACCAGGTTTAATTGACTGTTTTAGTTGTGGTACCACTTTACTACGTGATCCAAAGCAGAAAAAACACTCGATCAGGCCAACATGCATGTTAAAACTGCGAAAGTATGACCCTGATGAGGGCAAATCCCAGGCCTAACCTAGGCCTAACATGCGTTATCTTCTAAAATATTGAGCGAAACCAGGTTTAATTGACTGTTTCAGTGTGGTACCACATTACTACGTGATCCAATCCAGAAATAGCCCAGGATCTAGCCATGAAGTATGAGAAATATGCGAAAGTATGAGCCTGATGAGGGCAAATCCTAGACCTAACCCAGACCTAACATACGTTGTCCTCTAAAATATTTATCAAGACCAGGTTTAATTGATTGTTTCAGTGTGGCCCCACATTACTACGTGATCCAAACCAGAAAAACCCAGGATCCGTTCAACAAGTATGTGAAGATTGCGAAAGTATGAGTCTGATGAGTGAAAATCCCAGGCCTAACCTAGACCTAACATGCGTTATCCTCAAAAATATTGATCCAAACAAGGTTTAATGGACTGTTTCAATGTGGTACCACTTTACTACGTGATCCAAAGCAGAAAAAACCCTCGATCACGTCAACATGTATGTTAAAACTGCGAAAGTATGACCCTGATGAGGGCAAATCCCAGGCCTAACCTAGACCCAACATGCGTTGTCCTCTAAAATATTGATGGAAACCAGGTTTAATTGACTGTTTCAGTGTTGTACTTCATTACTACGTGATGCAATCCAGAAAAAGCCCAGGATCTAGTCATCAAGTATGAGAAATATGCGAAAGTATGAGTCTGATGAGGGCTAATCCCAGACCTATCCCAGACCTAACTTGCGTTATCCTCTAAAATAGTGATCGAAACCAGGTTTAATTGACTGTTTTAGTTGTGGTACCACTTTACTACCTGATCCAAAGCAGAAAAAACACTCGATCAGGTCAACATGCATGTTAAAACTGCGAAAGTATGACCCTGATAAGGCAAATCCCAGGCCTAACCTAGGCCTGACATGCGTTATCTTCTAAAATATTGTGCAAAACCAGGTTTAATTGACTGTTTCAGTGTAGTACCACATTACTACGTGATCCAATCCAGAAATAGCCCAGGATCTAGCCATGAAGTATGAGAAATATGCGAAAGTATGAGCCTGATGAGGGCAAATCCTAGACCTAACCCAGACCTAACATACGTTGTCCTCTAAAATATTTATCAAGACCA
This sequence comes from Colletes latitarsis, assembly GCF_051014445.1. Taxonomy (NCBI): domain Eukaryota; kingdom Metazoa; phylum Arthropoda; class Insecta; order Hymenoptera; family Colletidae; genus Colletes; species Colletes latitarsis. The sequence continues at coordinate 29,159,176 of NW_027488366.1, read as the reverse complement.
GGTTTAATTGATTGTTTCAGTGTGGTCCCACATTACTACGTGATCCAAACCAGAAAAAACCCAGGATCCGTTCAACAAGTATGTGAAGAATGCGAAAGTATGAGTCTGATGAGTGAAAATCTCGGGGCTAACCTAGACCTAACATGCGTTATCCTCTAAAATATTGATGCAAACCAGGTTTAATGGACTGTTGCAGTGTGGTACCACTTTACTACGTGATCCAAAGCAGAAAAAACCCTCGATCAGGAGAACATGTATGTTAAAACTGCAAAGGTATGATCCTGATGAGGGCAAATCCCAGGCCTAACATAGACCTAACTTGCGTTGCCCTCTAAAATATTGATGGAAACCAGGTTTAATTGACTGTTTCAGTGTTGTACCTCATTACTACGCGATGCAATCCAGAAAAAGCCCAGGATCTAGCCATCAAGTATGAGAAATATGCGAAAGAATGAGCCTGATGAGAGCAAATCCCAGACCTAACCCAGACCTAACATGAATTATTCTCTAAAATATTAATCGAAACCAGGTTTAATTGACTGTTTCAGTGTGGTACCACATTACTACGTGATCCAATCCAGAAATAGCCCAGGATCCAGCCATGAAGTATGAGAAATATGAGAAAGTATGAGCCTGATGAGGGCAAATCCTAGACCTGACCTAGACCTAACATGCGTTATCCTCAATAATATTGATCGAAACCAGGTTTAATCGACTGTTTCAGTGTGTTACCACATTACTACGTGATCCAAACCAGAAAAAAACCCAGGATCTGTTCAACGAGTATGTGAAGTGTGCGAAAGTATGAGTCTGATGAGGGCTAATCCCAGACCTCCCCCAGACCTAACTTGCGTTATCCTCTAAAATATTTATCCAGACCAGGTTTCATTGAATGTTTCAGTGTGGTACCACATTACTACGTGATCCAATCCAGAAAAAACCCAGGATCCGTTCAACAAGTATGTGAAGAATGCGAAAGTATGAGTCTGATGAGTGAAAATCCCAGACCAAACCTAGACCTAACATGCGTTATCCTCAAAAATATTGATCGAAACCTGGTTTAATCGACTGTTTCAGTGTGGTACCACATTACTATGTGATCCAAACCAGAAAATAACACAGGATCTGTTCAACGAGTATGTGAAGGAAGCGAAAGTATGAGTCCGATGAGGTCAAATCCCAGACCAATCCCAGACTTAACTTGCGTTATCCTCTAAGATATTGATCGAAACCAAGTTTAATCGACTGTTTCAGTGTGGTACCACATTACTACGTGATCCAAACCAGAAAAACCCCAGGATCAGTTCAACAAGTATGAGAAGAATGCGAAAGTATGAGTCTGATGAGTGAAAATCCCAGGGCTAACCTAGCCCTAACATGCATTATCCTCTAAAATATTGATCCAAACCAGGTTTAGTGGACTGTTTTAGTGTGGTACCACTTTACTACGTGTTCCAAAGCAGAAAAAACCCTCGATCAGGTCAACATGTATGTTAGAACTGCGAAAGTATGACCCTGATGAGGGCAAATCCCAGGCCTAACCTAGACCTAACATGAATTATTGTCTAAAATATTTATCGAAACCAGGTTTAATTGACTGTTTCAGTCATGTACTTCATTACTACGTGATGCAATCCAGAAAAAACCCAGGATCTAGCCATCAAGTATGAGAAATATGCGAAAGTATGAGCCTGATGAGAGCAAATCCCAGACCTAACCCAGACCTAACATGAATTATTCTCTAAAATATTGATCCAAACCGGGTTTAATTGACTGTTTCAGTGTGGTACCACATTACTACGTGATACAATCCAGAAACAGCCCAGGATCTACCCATGAAGTATGAGAAATATGCGAAAGTATGAGCCTGATGTGGGCAAATCCTAGACCTAACCCAAACCTAACATGCGTTATCCTCTAAAATATTGATCCAAACCGGGTTTAATGGACTGCTTCAGTGTGGTACCACTTTACTACGTGATCCAAAGCGGACAAAACCCTCGATCAGGTCAACATGTATGTTAAAACTGCGAAAGTATGACCCTGATGAGGGCAAATCCCAGGCCTAACCTAGACCTAACATGCGTTGTCCTGTAAAATATTGATGGAAACCAGGTTTAGTTGACTGCTTCAGTGTTGTACTTCATTACTACGTGATGCAATCCAGAAAAAGCCCAGGATCTAGACATCAAGCATGAGAAATATGCGAAAGAATGAGCCTGATGAGAGCAAATCCCAGACCTAACCTAGACCTGACATGAATTATTCTCTAAAGTATTGATCGAAACCAGGTTTAATTGACTGTTTCAGTGTGGTACCACATTACTACGTGATCCAAACCAGAAAAAACCCAGGATCTGTTCAACAAGTATGTGAAAAACGCGAAAGTATGAGCCTGATGAGGGCAAATCCCAGACCTATCCCAGACCAAACTTGCGTTATCCTCTAAAATATTGATCGAAACGAGGTTTAATCGACTGTTTCAGTGTGGTACCACATTACTACGTGATCCAAACCAGAAAAAACCCAGGATCTGTTCAACAAGTATGTGAAAAACGCGAAAGTATGAGCCTGATGAGGGCAAATCCCAGACCTATCCCAGACCAAACTTGCGTTATCCTCTAAAATATTGATCGAAACCAGGTTTAATCGACTGTTTCAGTGTGGTCCCACATTACTACGTGATCCAAACCAGAAAAAACCCAGGATCCGTTCAACAAGTATGTGAAGAATGCGAAAGTATGAGTCTGCTGAGTGAAAATCCCCGGCCTAACCTAGACCTAACATGCGTTATCCTCAAAAATATTGATCGAAACCAGGTTTAATCGACTGTTTCAGTGTGGTACCACACTACTACTTGACCCAAACCGGAAAAAGCCCAGGATCCGTTCAACAAGTATGTGAAGAATGCGAAAGTATGAGTCTGATGAGGGCTAATCCCAGACCTATCCCAGACCTAACTTGCGTTATCCTCTAAAATAATGATCGAAACCAGGTTTAATTGACTGTTTTAGTTGTGGTACCACTTTACTACGTGATCCAAAGGAGAAAAAACCCTCGATGAGGTCAACATGCATGTTAAAACTGCGAAAGTATGACCCTGATGAGGGCAAATCCCAGACCTATCCCAGACCTAACTTGCGTTGTCCTCTAAGATATTGATGGAAACCAGGTTTAATTGACTGTTTCAGTGTGGTACCACATTACCACGTGATCCAATCCAGAAATAGCCCAGGATCTAGCCATCAAGTATGAGAAATATGCGAAAGTATGAGCCTGATGAGGGCAAATCCTAGACCTAACCCAAACCTAACATGCGTTATCCTCTAAAATATTGAACGAAACCAGGTTTAATTGACTGTTTCAGTGTGGTACCACATTACCACGTGATCCAATCCAGAAATAGCCCAGGATCTAGCCATCAAGTATGAGAAATATGCGAAAGAATGAGCCTGATGAGGGCAAATCCCAGGCCTATCCCAGACCTAACTTGCGTTATCCTCTAAAATATTGAACGAAACCAGGTTTAATTGACTGTTTCAGCGTGGTACCACATTACTAGGTGGTACAATCCAGAAACAGCCCAGGATCTAGCCATGAAGTATGAGAAATATGCGAAAGTATGAGCCTGATGAGGGCAAATCCCAGACCTATCCCAGACCAAACTTGCGTTATCCTCTAAAATATTGATCGAAACCAGGTTTAATCGACTGTTTCAGTGTGGTCCCACATTACTACGTGATCCAAACCAGAAAGAACCCAGGATCCGTTCAACAAGTATGTGAAGAATGCGAAAGTATGAGTCTGCTGAGTGAAAATCCCCGGCCTAACCTAGACCTAACATGCGTTATCCTCAAAAATATTGATCGAAACCAGGTTTAATCGACTGTTTCAGTGTGGTACCACACTACTACTTGACCCAAACCGGAAAAAGCCCAGGATCCGTTCAACAAGTATGTGAAGAATGCGAAAGTATGAGTCTGATGAGGGCTAATCCCAGACCTATCCCAGACCTAACTTGCGTTATCCTCTAAAATAATGATCGAAACCAGGTTTAATTGACTGTTTTAGTTGTGGTACCACTTTACTACGTGATCCAAAGGAGAAAAAACCCTCGATGAGGTCAACATGCATGTTAAAACTGCGAAAGTATGACCCTGATGAGGGCAAATCCCAGACCTATCCCAGACCTAACTTGCGTTGTCCTCTAAGATATTGATGGAAACCAGGTTTAATTGACTGTTTCAGTGTGGTACCACATTACCACGTGATCCAATCCAGAAATAGCCCAGGATCTAGCCATCAAGTATGAGAAATATGCGAAAGAATGAGCCTGATGAGGGCAAATCCCAGGCCTATCCCAGACCTAACTTGCGTTATCCTCTAAAATATTGAACGAAACCAGGTTTAATTGACTGTTTCAGCGTGGTACCACATTACTAGGTGGTACAATCCAGAAACAGCCCAGGATCTAGCCATGAAGTATGAGAAATATGCGAAAGTATGAGCCTGATGAGGGCAAATCCTAGACCTAACCCAAACCTAACATGCGTTATCCTCTAAAATATTTATCAAGACCAGGTTTAATTGAATGTTCCAGTGTGGTACCACATTACTACGTGAACCAAACCAGAAAAAACCCAGGATCCGTTCAACAAGTATGTGAAGATTGCGAATGTATGAGTCTGATGAGTGAAGATCCTAGGGCTTACCTAGACCTAACATGCGTTATCCTCTAAAATGTGGATCCAAACCAGGTTTAATGGACTGTTTCAATGTGGTACCACTTTACTACCTGATCCAAAGCAGAAAAAACCCTCGATCACGTCAACATGTATGTTAAATCTGCGAAAGTATGACCCTGATGAGGGCAAATCCCAGGACTAACCTAAACCTAACATGCGTTGTCCTCTAAAATATTGATCGATACCAGGTTGAATTGACTGTTTCAGTGTGGTACCACACTACTACTTGACCCAAACCGGAAAAAACCCAGGATCCGGTCAACAAGTATGTGAAGAATGCGAAAGTATGAGTCTGATGAGTGAAAATCCCAGGCCTAACCTAGACCAAACATGAATTATTCTCTAAAATATTGATCGAATCCAGGTTTAATCGACTGTTTCAGTGTGGTACCACATTACTACGTGTTCCATTCCAGAAATAGCCCAGGATCTAGCCATGAAATATGAGAAATATGCGAAAGTATGAGCCTGAGGAGGGCAAATCCTAGACCTAACGCAGACCTAACATGCTTTATCCTCTAAAATATTTATCAAGACCAGGTTTATTTGATTGTTTCAGTGTGGTCCCTCATTACTACGTAATCCAAACCAGAAAAAACCCAGGATCCGTTCAACAAGTATGTGAAGAATACGAAAGTATGAGTCTGATGAGTGAAAATCCCAGGCCTAACCTAGACCTAACATGCGTTGTCCTCTAAGATATTGATGGAAACCAGGTTTAATTGACTGCTTCAGTGTTGTACTTCATTACTACGTGATGCAATCCAGAAAAAGCCCAGGATCTAGCCATGAAGTATGAGAAATATGCGAAAGTATCAGCCTGATGAGGGCAAATCCTAGACCTAACCCAAACCTAACATGCGTTATCCTCTAAAATATTTATCAAGACCAGGTTTAATTGAATGTTCCAGTGTGGTACCACATTACTACGTGATGCAATCCAGAAAAAGCCCAGGATCTAGCCATCAAGTATGAGAAATATGCGAAGGTATGAGCCTGATGAGGGCGAATCCCAGACCTATCCCAGACCTAACTTGCGTTATCCTCTAAAATATTCATCGAAATCAGGCTTAATTGACTGTTTCAGCGTGGTACCACATTACTACGTGATACAATCCAGAAACAGCCCAGGATCTAGCCATGAAGTATGAGAAATATGCGAAAGTATCAGCCTGATGAGGGCAAATCCTAGACCTAACCCAAACCTAACATGCGTTATCCTCTAAAATATTTATCAAGACCAGGTTTAATTGAATGTTCCAGTGTGGTACCACATTACTACGTGATACAATCCAGAAATAGCCCAGGATCTAGCCATGAAGTATGAGAAGAATGCGAAAGTATGAGTCTGATGAGTGAAAATCCCAGGGCTAACCTAGACCTAACATGCGTTATCCTCTAAAATATTGATCGAAACCAGGTTGAGTTGACTGTTTCAGTGTTGTACTTCATTACTACGTGATGCAAACCGGAAAAAGCCCAGGATCTAGCCATCAAGTATGAGAAATATGCGAAAGAATGAGCCTGATGAGAGCAAATCCCAGACCTAACCTAGACCTGACATGAATTATTCTCTAAAATATTGATCAAAACCAGGTTTAATTGACTGTTTCAGTGTGGTACCACATTACTACGTGATCCAAACCAGAAATAGCCCAGGATCCAGCCATGAAGTATGAGAAATATGCGAAAGTATGAGTCTGATGGGGGCAAATCCTAGTCGTAACCCAGACCTAACATGCGTTATCCTCTAAAATATTTATCAAGACTAGGTTTAATTGAATGTTTCAGTGTGGACCCACATAACTACGTGATCCAAACCAGAAAAAACCCAGGATCCGTTCAACAAGTATGTGAAGAATGCGAAAGTATGAGTCTGATGAGTGAAGATCCTAGGGCTTACCTAGACCTAACATGCGTTATCCTCTAAAATGTGGATCCAAACCAGGTTTAATGGACTGTTTTAGTGTGGTACCACTTTACTACGTGTTCCAAAGCAGAATGAACCGTCGATCAGGTCAACATGTATGTTAGAACTGCGAAAGTATGACCCTGATGAGGGCAAATCCCAGGCCTAACCTAGACCTAACATGAATTATTGTCTAAAATATTTATCGAAACCAGGTTTAATTGACTGTTTCAGTCATGTACTTCATTACTACGTGATGCAATCCAGAAAAAACCCAGGATCTAGCCATCAAGTATGAGAAATATGCGAAAGTATGAGCCTGATGAGAGCAAATCCCAGACCTAACCCAGACCTAACATGAATTATTCTCTAAAATATTGATCCAAACCGGGTTTAATTGACTGTTTCAGTGTGGTACCACATTGCTACGTGATACAATCCAGAAACAGCCCAGGATCTACCCATGAAGTATGAGAAATATGCGAAAGTATGAGCCTGATGTGGGCAAATCCTAGACCTAACCCAAACCTAACATGCGTTATCCTCTAAAATATTGATCCAAACCGGGTTTAATGGACTGCTTCAGTGTGGTACCACTTTACTACGTGATCCAAAGCGGACAAAACCCTCGATCAGGTCAACATGTATGTTAAAACTGCGAAAGTATGACCCTGATGAGGGCAAATCCCAGGCCTAACCTAGACCTAACATGCGTTGTCCTGTAAAATATTGATGGAAACCAGGTTTAGTTGACTGCTTCAGTGTTGTACTTCATTACTACGTGATGCAATCCAGAAAAAGCCCAGGATCTAGACATCAAGCATGAGAAATATGCGAAAGAATGAGCCTGATGAGAGCAAATCCTAGACCTAACCCAAACCTAACATGCGTTATCCTCTAAAATATTTATCAAGACCAGGTTTAATTGAATGTTCCAGTGTGGTACCACATTACTACGTGATACAATCCAGAAATAGCCCAGGATCTAGCCATGAAGTATGAGAAGAATGCGAAAGTATGAGTCTGATGAGTGAAAATCCCAGGGCTAACCTAGACCTGACATGAATTATTCTCTAAAGTATTGATCGAAACCAGGTTTAATTGACTGTTTCAGTGTGGTACCACATTACTACGTGATCCAAACCAGAAAAAACCCAGGATCTGTTCAACAAGTATGTGAAAAACGCGAAAGTATGAGCCTGATGAGGGCAAATCCCAGACCTATCCCAGACCAAACTTGCGTTATCCTCTAAAATATTGATCGAAACGAGGTTTAATCGACTGTTTCAGTGTGGTACCACATTACTACGTGATCCAAACCAGAAAAAACCCAGGATCTGTTCAACAAGTATGTGAAAAACGCGAAAGTATGAGCCTGATGAGGGCAAATCCCAGACCTATCCCAGACCAAACTTGCGTTATCCTCTAAAATATTGATCGAAACCAGGTTTAATCGACTGTTTCAGTGTGGTCCCACATTACTACGTGATCCAAACCAGAAAAAACCCAGGATCCGTTCAACAAGTATGTGAAGAATGCGAAAGTATGAGTCTGCTGAGTGAAAATCCCCGGCCTAACCTAGACCTAACATGCGTTATCCTCAAAAATATTGATCGAAACCAGGTTTAATCGACTGTTTCAGTGTGGTACCACACTACTACTTGACCCAAACCGGAAAAAGCCCAGGATCCGTTCAACAAGTATGTGAAGAATGCGAAAGTATGAGTCTGATGAGGGCTAATCCCAGACCTATCCCAGACCTAACTTGCGTTATCCTCTAAAATAATGATCGAAACCAGGTTTAATTGACTGTTTTAGTTGTGGTACCACTTTACTACGTGATCCAAAGGAGAAAAAACCCTCGATGAGGTCAACATGCATGTTAAAACTGCGAAAGTATGACCCTGATGAGGGCAAATCCCAGACCTATCCCAGACCTAACTTGCGTTGTCCTCTAAGATATTGATGGAAACCAGGTTTAATTGACTGTTTCAGTGTGGTACCACATTACCACGTGATCCAATCCAGAAATAGCCCAGGATCTAGCCATCAAGTATGAGAAATATGCGAAAGTATGAGCCTGATGAGGGCAAATCCTAGACCTAACCCAAACCTAACATGCGTTATCCTCTAAAATATTGAACGAAACCAGGTTTAATTGACTGTTTCAGTGTGGTACCACATTACCACGTGATCCAATCCAGAAATAGCCCAGGATCTAGCCATCAAGTATGAGAAATATGCGAAAGAATGAGCCTGATGAGGGCAAATCCCAGGCCTATCCCAGACCTAACTTGCGTTATCCTCTAAAATATTGAACGAAACCAGGTTTAATTGACTGTTTCAGCGTGGTACCACATTACTAGGTGGTACAATCCAGAAACAGCCCAGGATCTAGCCATGAAGTATGAGAAATATGCGAAAGTATGAGCCTGATGAGGGCAAATCCTAGACCTAACCCAAACCTAACATGCGTTATCCTCTAAAATATTTATCAAGACCAGGTTTAATTGAATGTTCCAGTGTGGTACCACATTACTACGTGAACCAAACCAGAAAAAACCCAGGATCCGTTCAACAAGTATGTGAAGATTGCGAATGTATGAGTCTGATGAGTGAAGATCCTAGGGCTTACCTAGACCTAACATGCGTTATCCTCTAAAATGTGGATCCAAACCAGGTTTAATGGACTGTTTCAGTGTGGTACCACTTTACTACCTGATCCAAAGCAGAAAAAACCCTCGATCACGTCAACATGTATGTTAAATCTGCGAAAGTATGACCCTGATGAGGGCAAATCCCAGGACTAACCTAAACCTAACATGCGTTGTCCTCTAAAATATTGATCGATACCAGGTTGAATTGACTGTTTCAGTGTGGTACCACACTACTACTTGACCCAAACCGGAAAAAACCCAGGATCCGGTCAACAAGTATGTGAAGAATGCGAAAGTATGAGTCTGATGAGTGAAAATCCCAGACCTATCCCAGACCTAACTTGCGTTATCCTCTAAAATAATGATCGAAACCAGGTTTAATTGACTGTTTTAGTTGTGGTACCACTTTACTACGTGATCCAAAGGAGAAAAAACCCTCGATGAGGTCAACATGCATGTTAAAACTGCGAAAGTATGACCCTGATGAGGGCAAATCCCAGACCTATCCCAGACCTAACTTGCGTTGTCCTCTAAGATATTGATGGAAACCAGGTTTAATTGACTGTTTCAGTGTGGTACCACATTACCACGTGATCCAATCCAGAAATAGCCCAGGATCTAGCCATCAAGTATGAGAAATATGCGAAAGTATGAGCCTGATGAGGGCAAATCCTAGACCTAACCCAAACCTAACATGCGTTATCCTCTAAAATATTGAACGAAACCAGGTTTAATTGACTGTTTCAGTGTGGTACCACATTACCACGTGATCCAATCCAGAAATAGCCCAGGATCTAGCCATCAAGTATGAGAAATATGCGAAAGAATGAGCCTGATGAGGGCAAATCCCAGGCCTATCCCAGACCTAACTTGCGTTATCCTCTAAAATATTGAACGAAACCAGGTTTAATTGACTGTTTCAGCGTGGTACCACATTACTAGGTGGTACAATCCAGAAACAGCCCAGGATCTAGCCATGAAGTATGAGAAATATGCGAAAGTATGAGCCTGATGAGGGCAAATCCTAGACCTAACCCAAACCTAACATGCGTTATCCTCTAAAATATTTATCAAGACCAGGTTTAATTGAATGTTCCAGTGTGGTACCACATTACTACGTGAACCAAACCAGAAAAAACCCAGGATCCGTTCAACAAGTATGTGAAGATTGCGAATGTATGAGTCTGATGAGTGAAGATCCTAGGGCTTACCTAGACCTAACATGCGTTATCCTCTAAAATGTGGATCCAAACCAGGTTTAATGGACTGTTTCAGTGTGGTACCACTTTACTACCTGATCCAAAGCAGAAAAAACCCTCGATCACGTCAACATGTATGTTAAATCTGCGAAAGTATGACCCTGATGAGGGCAAATCCCAGGACTAACCTAAACCTAACATGCGTTGTCCTCTAAAATATTGATCGATACCAGGTTGAATTGACTGTTTCAGTGTGGTACCACACTACTACTTGACCCAAACCGGAAAAAACCCAGGATCCGGTCAACAAGTATGTGAAGAATGCGAAAGTATGAGTCTGATGAGTGAAAATCCCAGGCCTAACCTAGACCAAACATGAATTATTCTCTAAAATATTGATCGAATCCAGGTTTAATCGACTGTTTCAGTGTGGTACCACATTACTACGTGTTCCAATCCAGAAATAGCCCAGGATCTAGCCATGAAATATGAGAAATATGCGAAAGTATGAGCCTGAGGAGGGCAAATCCTAGACCTAACGCAGACCTAACATGCGTTATCCTCAAAAATATTGATCGAAACCTGGTTTAATCGACTGTTTCAGTGTGGTACCACATTACTATGTGATCCAAACCAGAAAATAACCCAGGATCTGTTCAACGAGTATGTGAAGTGTGCGAAAGTATGAGTCTGATGAGGGCAAATCCCAGACCTATCCCAGACCTGACATGCGTTATCCTCTAAAATATTGATCCAAACAAGGTTTAATGGACTGTTTCAGTGTGGTACCACACTACTACGTGATCCAAACCAGAAAAAACACAGGATCTGTTCAACAAGTATGTGAAAAACGCGAAAGTATGAGCCTGATGAGGGCAAATCCCAGACTTATCCCAGACCTAACTTGCGTTGTCCTCTAAGATATTGATGGAAACCAGGTTTAATTGACTGCTTCAGTGTTGTACTTCATTACTACGTGATGCAATCCAGAAAAAGCCCAGGATCTAGCCATGAAGTATGAGAAATATGCGAAAGTATCAGCCTGATGAGGGCAAATCCTAGACCTAACCCAAACCTAACATGCGTTATCCTCTAAAATATTTATCAAGACCAGGTTTAATTGAATGTTCCAGTGTGGTACCACATTACTACGTGATGCAATCCAGAAAAAGCCCAGGATCTAGCCATCAAGTATGAGAAATATGCGAAGGTATGAGCCTGATGAGGGCGAATCCCAGACCTATCCCAGACCTAACTTGCGTTATCCTCTAAAATATTCATCGAAATCAGGCTTAATTGACTGTTTCAGCGTGGTACCACATTACTACGTGATACAATCCAGAAACAGCCCAGGATCTAGCCATGAAGTATGAGAAATATGCGAAAGTATCAGCCTGATGAGGGCAAATCCTAGACCTAACCCAAACCTAACATGCGTTATCCTCTAAAATATTTATCAAGACCAGGTTTAATTGAATGTTCCAGTGTGGTACCACATTACTACGTGATACAATCCAGAAATAGCCCAGGATCTAGCCATGAAGTATGAGAAGAATGCGAAAGTATGAGTCTGATGAGTGAAAATCCCAGGGCTAACCTAGACCTAACATGCGTTATCCTCTAAAATATTGATCGAAACCAGGTTGAGTTGACTGTTTCAGTGTTGTACTTCATTACTACGTGATGCAAACCGGAAAAAGCCCAGGATCTAGCCATCAAGTATGAGAAATATGCGAAAGAATGAGCCTGATGAGAGCAAATCCCAGACCTAACCTAGACCTGACATGAATTATTCTCTAAAATATTGATCAAAACCAGGTTTAATTGACTGTTTCAGTGTGGTACCACATTACTACGTGATCCAAACCAGAAATAGCCCAGGATCCAGCCATGAAGTATGAGAAATATGCGAAAGTATGAGTCTGATGGGGGCAAATCCTAGTCGTAACCCAGACCTAACATGCGTTATCCTCTAAAATATTTATCAAGACTAGGTTTAATTGAATGTTTCAGTGTGGACCCACATAACTACGTGATCCAAACCAGAAAAAACCCAGGATCCGTTCAACAAGTATGTGAAGAATGCGAAAGTATGAGTCTGATGAGTGAAAATCCCAGACCAAACCTAGACCTAACATGCGTTATCCTCAAAAATATTGATCGAAACCTGGTTTAATCGACTGTTTCAGTGTGGTACCACATTACTATGTGATCCAAACCAGAAAATAACACAGGATCTGTTCAACGAGTATGTGAAGAAAGCGAAAGTATGAGTCCGATGAGGTCAAATCCCAGACCAATCCCAGACTTAACTTGCGTTATCCTCTAAGATATTGATCGAAACCAGGTTTAATCGACTGTTTCGGTGTGGTACCACATTACTACGTGATCCAAACCAGAAAAACCCCAGGATCAGTTCAACAAGTATGAGAAGAATGCGAAAGTATGAGTCTGATGAGTGAAAATCCCAGGGCTAACCTAGCCCTAACATGCATTATCCTCTAAAATATTGATCCAAACCAGGTTTAGTGGACTGTTTTAGTGTGGTACCACTTTACTACGTGTTCCAAAGCAGAAAAAACCCTCGATCAGGTCAACATGTATGTTAGAACTGCGAAAGTATGACCCTGATGAGGGCAAATCCCAGGCCTAACCTAGACCTAACATGAATTATTGTCTAAAATATTTATCGAAACCAGGTTTAATTGACTGTTTCAGTCATGTACTTCATTACTACGTGATGCAATCCAGAAAAAACCCAGGATCTAGCCATCAAGTATGAGAAATATGCGAAAGTATGAGCCTGATGAGAGCAAATCCCAGACCTAACCCAGACCTAACATGAATTATTCTCTAAAATGTTGATCCAAACCGGGTTTAATTGACTGTTTCAGTGTGGTACCACATTGCTACGTGATACAATCCAGAAACAGCCCAGGATCTACCCATGAAGTATGAGAAATATGCGAAAGTATGAGTCTGATGTGGGCAAATCCTAGACCTAACCCAAACCTAACATGCGTTATCCTCTAAAATATTGATCCAAACCGGGTTTAATGGACTGCTTCAGTGTGGTACCACTTTACTACGTGATCCAAAGCGGACAAAACCCTCGATCAGGTCAACATGTATGTTAAAACTGCGAAAGTATGACCCTGATGAGGGCAAATCCCAGGCCTAACCTAGACCTAACATGCGTTGTCCTGTAAAATATTGATGGAAACCAGGTTTAGTTGACTGCTTCAGTGTTGTACTTCATTACTACGTGATGCAATCCAGAAAAAGCCCAGGATCTAGACATCAAGCATGAGAAATATGCGAAAGAATGAGCCTGATGAGAGCAAATCCCAGACCTAACCTAGACCTGACATGAATTATTCTCTAAAGTATTGATCGAAACCAGGTTTAATTGACTGTTTCAGTGTGGTACCACATTACTACGTGATCCAAACCAGAAAAAACCCAGGATCTGTTCAACAAGTATGTGAAAAACGCGAAAGTATGAGCCTGATGAGGGCAAATCCCAGACCTATCCCAGACCAAACTTGCGTTATCCTCTAAAATATTGATCGAAACGAGGTTTAATCGACTGTTTCAGTGTGGTACCACATTACTACGTGATCCAAACCAGAAAAAACCCAGGATCTGTTCAACAAGTATGTGAAAAACGCGAAAGTATGAGCCTGATGAGGGCAAATCCCAGACCTATCCCAGACCAAACTTGCGTTATCCTCTAAAATATTGATCGAAACCAGGTTTAATCGACTGTTTCAGTGTGGTCCCACATTACTACGTGATCCAAACCAGAAAAAACCCAGGATCCGTTCAACAAGTATGTGAAGAATGCGAAAGTATGAGTCTGCTGAGTGAAAATCCCCGGCCTAACCTAGACCTAACATGCGTTATCCTCAAAAATATTGATCGAAACCAGGTTTAATCGACTGTTTCAGTGTGGTACCACACTACTACTTGACCCAAACCGGAAAAAGCCCAGGATCCGTTCAACAAGTATGTGAAGAATGCGAAAGTATGAGTCTGATGAGGGCTAATCCCAGACCTATCCCAGACCTAACTTGCGTTATCCTCTAAAATAATGATCGAAACCAGGTTTAATTGACTGTTTTAGTTGTGGTACCACTTTACTACGTGATCCAAAGGAGAAAAAACCCTCGATGAGGTCAACATGCATGTTAAAACTGCGAAAGTATGACCCTGATGAGGGCAAATCCCAGACCTATCCCAGACCTAACTTGCGTTGTCCTCTAAGATATTGATGGAAACCAGGTTTAATTGACTGTTTCAGTGTGGTACCACATTACCACGTGATCCAATCCAGAAATAGCCCAGGATCTAGCCATCAAGTATGTGAAAAACGCGAAAGTATGAGCCTGATGAGGGCAAATCCCAGACTTATCCCAGACCTAACTTGCGTTGTCCTCTAAGATATTGATGGAAACCAGGTTTAATTGACTGCTTCAGTGTGGTACTTCATTACTACGTGATGCAATCCAGAAAAAGCCCAGGATCTAGCCATGAAGTATGAGAAATATGCGAAAGTATCAGCCTGATGAGGGCAAATCCTAGACCTAACCCAAACCTAACATGCGTTATCCTCTAAAATATTTATCAAGACCAGGTTTAATTGAATGTTCCAGTGTGGTACCACATTACTACGTGAACCAAACCAGAAAAAACCCAGGATCCGTTCAACAAGTATGTGAAGATTGCGAATGTATGAGTCTGATGAGTGAAGATCCTAGGGCTTACCTAGACCTAACATGCGTTATCCTCTAAAATGTGGATCCAAACCAGGTTTAATGGACTGTTTCAGTGTGGTACCACTTTACTACCTGATCCAAAGCAGAAAAAACCCTCGATCACGTCAACATGTATGTTAAATCTGCGAAAGTATGACCCTGATGAGGGCAAATCCCAGGACTAACCTAAACCTAACATGCGTTGTCCTCTAAAATATTGATCGATACCAGGTTGAATTGACTGTTTCAGTGTGGTACCACACTACTACTTGACCCAAACCGGAAAAAACCCAGGATCCGGTCAACAAGTATGTGAAGAATGCGAAAGTATGAGTCTGATGAGTGAAAATCCCAGGCCTAACCTAGACCAAACATGAATTATTCTCTAAAATATTGATGGAATCCAGGTTTAATCGACTGTTTCAGTGTGGTACCACATTACTACGTGTTCCAATCCAGAAATAGCCCAGGATCTAGCCATGAAATATGAGAAATATGCGAAAGTATGAGCCTGAGGAGGGCAAATCCTAGACCTAACGCAGACCTAACATGCTTTATCCTCTAAAATATTTATCAAGACCAGGTTTATTTGATTGTTTCAGTGTGGTCCCTCACTACTACGTAATCCAAACCAGAAAAAACCCAGGATCCGTTCAACAAGTATGTGAAGAATACGAAAGTATGAGTCTGATGAGTGAAAATCCCAGGCCTAACCTAGACCTAACATGCGTTATCCTCAAAAATATTGATCGAAACCTGGTTTAATCGACTGTTTCAGTGTGGTACCACATTACTATGTGATCCAAACCAGAAAATAACCCAGGATCTGTTCAACGAGTATGTGAAGTGTGCGAAAGTATGAGTCTGATGAGGGCAAATCCCAGACCTATCCCAGACCTGACATGCGTTATCCTCTAAAATATTGATCCAAACAAGGTTTAATGGACTGTTTCAGTGTGGTACCACACTACTACGTGATCCAAACCAGAAAAAACACTGGATCTGTTCAACAAGTATGTGAAAAACGCGAAAGTATGAGCCTGATGAGGGCAAATCCCAGACTTATCCCAGACCTAACTTGCGTTGTCCTCTAAGATATTGATGGAAACCAGGTTTAATTGACTGCTTCAGTGTGGTACTTCATTACTACGTGATGCAATCCAGAAAAAGCCCAGGATCTAGCCATGAAGTATGAGAAATATGCGAAAGTATCAGCCTGATGAGGGCAAATCCTAGACCTAACCCAAACCTAACATGCGTTATCCTCTAAAATATTTATCAAGACCAGGTTTAATTGAATGTTCCAGTGTGGTACCACATTACTACGTGATGCAATCCAGAAAAAGCCCAGGATCTAGCCATCAAGTATGAGAAATATGCGAAGGTATGAGCCTGATGAGGGCGAATCCCAGACCTATCCCAGACCTAACTTGCGTTATCCTCTAAAATATTCATCGAAATCAGGCTTAATTGACTGTTTCAGCGTGGTACCACATTACTACGTGATACAATCCAGAAACAGCCCAGGATCTAGCCATGAAGTATGAGAAATATGCGAAAGTATCAGCCTGATGAGGGCAAATCCTAGACCTAACCCAAACCTAACATGCGTTATCCTCTAAAATATTTATCAAGACCAGGTTTAATTGAATGTTCCAGTGTGGTACCACATTACTACGTGATACAATCCAGAAATAGCCCAGGATCTAGCCATGAAGTATGAGAAGAATGCGAAAGTATGAGTCTGATGAGTGAAAATCCCAGGGCTAACCTAGACCTAACATGCGTTATCCTCTAAAATATTGATCGAAACCAGGTTGAGTTGACTGTTTCAGTGTGGTACCACACTACTACGTGATCCGAACCAGAAAAAACCCAGGATCCGTTCAACAAGTATGTGAAGAATGCGAAAGTATGAGTCTGACGAGTGAAAATCCCAGGCCTAACCTAGACCTAACATGCGTTATCCTCAAAAATATTGATCGAAACCTGGTTTGATCGACTGTTTCAGTGTGGTACCATATTACTATGCGATCCAAACCAGAAAATAACCCAGGATCTGTCAAACGAGTATGTGAAGTGTGCGAAAGTATGAGCCTGATGAGAGCAAATCCCAGACCTAACCTAGACCTAACATGAATTATTCTCTAAAATATTGATCGAAACCAGGTTTAATTGACTGTTTCAGTGTGGTACCACATTACTACGTGATCCAAACCAGAAAAAACCCAGGATCAGTTCAACAAGTATGTGAAGAATGCGAAAGTATGAGTCTGATGAGTGAAAATCCCAGGGCTAACCTAGAGCTAACATGCGTTATCCTCTAAAATATTGATCGAAACCAGGCTTAATCGACCGTTTCAGTGTGGTACCAGATTACTACGTGATCCAAACCAGAAAAAACCCAGGATCAGTTCAACAAGTATGTGAAGAATGCGAAAGTATGAGTCTGATGAGTGAAAATCCCAGGGCTAACCTAGACCTAACTTGCGTTGTCCTCTAAAATATTGATGGAAACCAGGATTCATTGACTGTTTCAGTGTGGTACTACATTACTACGTGATGCAATCCAGAAAAAGCCCAGGATTTAGCCATCAAGTATGAGAAATATGCGAAAGAATGAGCCTGATGAGAGCAAATCCCAGACCTAACCTAGATATAACATGCGTTATCCTCTAAAATATTGAGCGAAACCAGGTTTAATGGACTGTTTCAGTGTGGTACCACACTACTTCGTGATCCAAACCAGAAAGAACCCAGGATCTGTTCAAGTATGTGAAAAACGCGAAACTGTGAGCCTGATGAGGGCAAATCTTAGACCTATCCCAGACCTAAGATGCGTTATCCTCTAAAATATTTATCCAGACCAGGTTTAATTGACTGTTTCAGTGTGGTCCCACATTACTACGTGATCCAAACCAGAAAATAACCCAGGATCTGTTCAACGAGTATGTGAAGTGTGCGAAAGTATGAGTCTGATGAGGGCAAATCCCAGACCTATCCCAGACCTGACATGCGTTATCCTCTAAAATATTGATCCAAACAAGGTTTAATGGACTGTTTCAGTGTGGTACCACACTACTACGTGATCCAAACCAGAAAAAACACTGGATCTGTTCAACAAGTATGTGAAAAACGCGAAAGTATGAGCCTGATGAGGGCAAATCCCAGACTTATCCCAGACCTAACTTGCGTTGTCCTCTAAGATATTGATGGAAACCAGGTTTAATTGACTGCTTCAGTGTGGTACTTCATTACTACGTGATGCAATCCAGAAAAAGCCCAGGATCTAGCCATGAAGTATGAGAAATATGCGAAAGTATCAGCCTGATGAGGGCAAATCCTAGACCTAACCCAAACCTAACATGCGTTATCCTCTAAAATATTTATCAAGACCAGGTTTAATTGAATGTTCCAGTGTGGTACCACATTACTACGTGAACCAAACCAGAAAAAACCCAGGATCCGTTCAACAAGTATGTGAAGATTGCGAATGTATGAGTCTGATGAGTGAAGATCCTAGGGCTTACCTAGACCTAACATGCGTTATCCTCTAAAATGTGGATCCAAACCAGGTTTAATGGACTGTTTCAGTGTGGTACCACTTTACTACCTGATCCAAAGCAGAAAAAACCCTCGATCACGTCAACATGTATGTTAAATCTGCGAAAGTATGACCCTGATGAGGGCAAATCCCAGGACTAACCTAAACCTAACATGCGTTGTCCTCTAAAATATTGATCGATACCAGGTTGAATTGACTGTTTCAGTGTGGTACCACACTACTACTTGACCCAAACCGGAAAAAACCCAGGATCCGGTCAACAAGTATGTGAAGAATGCGAAAGTATGAGTCTGATGAGTGAAAATCCCAGGCCTAACCTAGACCAAACATGAATTATTCTCTAAAATATTGATCGAATCCAGGTTTAATCGACTGTTTCAGTGTGGTACCACATTACTACGTGTTCCAATCCAGAAATAGCCCAGGATCTAGCCATGAAATATGAGAAATATGCGAAAGTATGAGCCTGAGGAGGGCAAATCCTAGACCTAACGCAGACCTAACATGCTTTATCCTCTAAAATATTTATCAAGACCAGGTTTATTTGATTGTTTCAGTGTGGTCCCTCACTACTACGTAATCCAAACCAGAAAAAACCCAGGATCCGTTCAACAAGTATGTGAAGAATACGAAAGTATGAGTCTGATGAGTGAAAATCCCAGGCCTAACCTAGACCTAACATGCGTTATCCTCAAAAATATTGATCGAAACCTGGTTTAATCGACTGTTTCAGTGTGGTACCACATTACTATGTGATCCAAACCAGAAAATAACCCAGGATCTGTTCAACGAGTATGTGAAGTGTGCGAAAGTATGAGTCTGATGAGGGCAAATCCCAGACCTATCCCAGACCTGACATGCGTTATCCTCTAAAATATTGATCCAAACAAGGTTTAATGGACTGTTTCAGTGTGGTACCACACTACTACGTGATCCAAACCAGAAAAAACACTGGATCTGTTCAACAAGTATGTGAAAAACGCGAAAGTATGAGCCTGATGAGGGCAAATCCCAGACTTATCCCAGACCTAACTTGCGTTGTCCTCTAAGATATTGATGGAAACCAGGTTTAATTGACTGCTTCAGTGTGGTACTTCATTACTACGTGATGCAATCCAGAAAAAGCCCAGGATCTAGCCATGAAGTATGAGAAATATGCGAAAGTATCAGCCTGATGAGGGCAAATCCTAGACCTAACCCAAACCTAACATGCGTTATCCTCTAAAATATTTATCAAGACCAGGTTTAATTGAATGTTCCAGTGTGGTACCACATTACTACGTGATACAATCCAGAAATAGCCCAGGATCTAGCCATGAAGTATGAGAAGAATGCGAAAGTATGAGTCTGATGAGTGAAAATCCCAGGGCTAACCTAGACCTAACATGCGTTATCCTCTAAAATATTGATCGAAACCAGGTTGAGTTGACTGTTTCAGTGTGGTACCACACTACTACGTGATCCGAACCAGAAAAAACCCAGGATCCGTTCAACAAGTATGTGAAGAATGCGAAAGTATGAGTCTGACGAGTGAAAATCCCAGGCCTAACCTAGACCTAACATGCGTTATCCTCAAAAATATTGATCGAAACCTGGTTTGATCGACTGTTTCAGTGTGGTACCATATTACTATGCGATCCAAACCAGAAAATAACCCAGGATCTGTCAAACGAGTATGTGAAGTGTGCGAAAGTATGAGCCTGATGAGAGCAAATCCCAGACCTAACCTAGACCTAACATGAATTATTCTCTAAAATATTGATCGAAACCAGGTTTAATTGACTGTTTCAGTGTGGTACCACATTACTACGTGATCCAAACCAGAAAAAACCCAGGATCAGTTCAACAAGTATGTGAAGAATGCGAAAGTATGAGTCTGATGAGTGAAAATCCCAGGGCTAACCTAGAGCTAACATGCGTTATCCTCTAAAATATTGATCGAAACCAGGCTTAATCGACCGTTTCAGTGTGGTACCAGATTACTACGTGATCCAAACCAGAAAAAACCCAGGATCAGTTCAACAAGTATGTGAAGAATGCGAAAGTATGAGTCTGATGAGTGAAAATCCCAGGGCTAACCTAGACCTAACTTGCGTTGTCCTCTAAAATATTGATGGAAACCAGGATTCATTGACTGTTTCAGTGTGGTACTACATTACTACGTGATGCAATCCAGAAAAAGCCCAGGATTTAGCCATCAAGTATGAGAAATATGCGAAAGAATGAGCCTGATGAGGGCAAATCCCAGACCTATCCCAGACCTAACTTGCGTTGTCCTCTGAGATATTGATGGAAACCAGGTTTAATTGACTGTTTCAGTGTGGTCCCACATTACTACGTGATGCAATCCAGAAAAAGCCCAGGATCTAGCCATCAAGTATGAGAAATATGCGAAAGAATGAGCCTGATGAGAGCAAATCCCAGTCCTAACCTAGACCTAACATGCGTTATCCTCAAAAATATTGATCGAAACCTGGTTTAATCGACTGTTTCAGT
Organism: Colletes latitarsis; assembly: GCF_051014445.1. Lineage (NCBI taxonomy): Eukaryota > Metazoa > Arthropoda > Insecta > Hymenoptera > Colletidae > Colletes > Colletes latitarsis. The sequence goes on along the minus strand of NW_027488366.1, from coordinate 29,137,848 downwards.
GTGGTACCACATTACTATGTGGTCCAAACCAGAAAATAACCCAGGATCTGTTCAACGAGTATGTGAAGAGTGCGAAAGTATGAGTCTGATGAGGTCAAATCCCAGACCAATCCCAGACTTAACTTGCGTTATCCTCTAAAATATTGATCGAAACCAGGTTTCATCGACTGTTTCAGTGTGGTACCACATTACTACGTGATACAAACCAGAAAAAACCCAGGATCTGTTCAACGTGTATGTGAAGTGTGCGAAAGTATGAGTCTGATGAGGGCAAATCCCAGACCTATCCCAGACCTAACATGCGTTATCCTCTAAAATATTGATCCAAACCAGGTTTAATGGACTGTTTCAGTGTGGTACCACACTACTACGTGATCCAAACCTGAAAAAACCCAGGATCTGTTCAACAAGTATGTGAAAAACGCGAAAGTATGAGCCTGATGAGGGCAAGTCCAAGACCTATCCCAGACCTAACTTGCGTTGTCCTCTAAGATATTGATGGAAACCAGGTTTAATTAACTGTTTCAGTGTTGTACTTCATTACTACGTGATGCAATCCAGAAAAAGCCCAGGATCTAGCCATGAAGTATGAGAAATATGCGAAAGTATGAGCCTGATGAGGGCAAATCCTAGACCTAACCCAGACCCAAAATGCGTTATCCTCTAAAATATTTATCAAGACCAGGTTTAATTGAATGTTTCAGTGTGGTACCACATTACTACGTGATGCAATCCAGAAAAAGCCCAGGATCCGTTCTACAAGTATGTGAAGAATGCGAAAGTATGAGTCTGACGAGTGAAAATCCCAGGCCTAACCTAGACCTAACATGCGTTATCCTCAAAAATATTGATCGAAACCTGGTTTGATCGACTGTTTCAGTGTGGTACCATATTACTATGCGATCCAAACCAGAAAATAACCCAGGATCTGTCAAACGAGTATGTGAAGTGTGCGAAAGTATGAGCCTGATGAGAGCAAATCCCAGACCTAACCTAGACCTAACATGAATTATTCTCTAAAATATTGATCGAAACCAGGTTTAATTGACTGTTTCAGTGTGGTACCACATTACTACGTGATCCAAACCAGAAAAAACCCAGGATCAGTTCAACAAGTATGTGAAGAATGCGAAAGTATGAGTCTGATGAGTGAAAATCCCAGGGCTAACCTAGAGCTAACATGCGTTATCCTCTAAAATATTGATCGAAACCAGGCTTAATCGACCGTTTCAGTGTGGTACCAGATTACTACGTGATCCAAACCAGAAAAAACCCAGGATCAGTTCAACAAGTATGTGAAGAATGCGAAAGTATGAGTCTGATGAGTGAAAATCCCAGGGCTAACCTAGACCTAACTTGCGTTGTCCTCTAAAATATTGATGGAAACCAGGATTCATTGACTGTTTCAGTGTGGTACTACATTACTACGTGATGCAATCCAGAAAAAGCCCAGGATTTAGCCATCAAGTATGAGAAATATGCGAAAGAATGAGCCTGATGAGAGCAAATCCCAGACCTAACCTAGACATAACATGCGTTATCCTCTAAAATATTGAGCGAAACCAGGTTTAATGGACTGTTTCAGTGTGGTACCACACTACTTCGTGATCCAAACCAGAAAGAACCCAGGATCTGTTCAACAAGTATGTGAAAAACGCGAAACTGTGAGCCTGATGAGGGCAAATCTTAGACCTAACCCAGACCTAAGATGCGTTATCCTCTAAAATATTTATCCAGACCAGGTTTTATTGACTGTTTCAGTGTGGTCCCACATTACTACGTGATCCAAACCAGAAAATAACCCAGGATCTGTTCAACGAGTATGTGAAGTGTGCGAAACTATGAGTCTGATGAGGTCAAATCCCAGACCTATCCCAGACCTAACTTGCGTTATCCTCTAAAATATTGATCGAAACCAGGTTTAATCGACTGTTACAGTGTGGTACCACATTACTACGAGATCTAAACCAGAAAACTCCCGGGATCAGTTCAACAAGTATGTGAAGAATGCGAAAGTATGAGTCTGATGAGTGAAAATCCCAGGGCTAACCTTGACCTACCATGCGGTATCCTCTAAAATATTGACGCAGACCAGGTTTAATGGACAGTTTCAGTGTGGTACCACACTACTACGTGATACAAACCAGAAAAAACCCAGGATCTGTTCAACAAGTATGCGAAAAACGCGAAAGTATGAGCCTGATGAGGGCAAATCCCAGACCTATCCCAGACCTAACTTGCGTTGTCCTCTAAGATATTGATGGAAACCAGGTTTAATTGACTGTTTCAGTGTTGTACTTCATTACTACGTGATGCAATCCAGAAAAAGCCCAGGATCTAGCCATCAAGTATGAGAAATATGCGAAAGAATGAGCCTGATGATAGCAAATCCCAGACCTAACCTAGACCTAACATGAATTATTCTCTAAAATATTGATCGAAACCAGGTTTAATTGACTGTTTCAGTGTGGTCCCACATTAATACGTGATCCAAACCAGAAAAAACCCAGGATCCGTTCAACAAGTATGTGAAGAATGCGAAAGTATGAGCCTGATGAGTGAAAATCCCAGGCCTAACCTAGACCTAACATGCGTTATCCTCAAAAATATTGATCGAAACCTGGTTTAATCGACTGTTTCAGTGTGGTACCACATTACTATGTGGTCCAAACCAGAAAATAACCCAGGATCTGTTCAACGAGTATGTGAAGAGTGCGAAAGTATGAGTCTGATGAGGTCAAATCCCAGACCAATCCCAGACTTAACTTGCGTTATCCTCTAAAATATTGATCGAAACCAGGTTTCATCGACTGTTTCAGTGTGGTACCACATTACTACGTGATACAAACCAGAAAAAACCCAGGATCTGTTCAACGAGTATGTGAAGTGTGCGAAAGTATGAGTCTGATGAGGGCAAATCCCAGACCTATCCCAGACCTAACATGCGTTATCCTCTAAAATATTGATCCAAACCAGGTTTAATGGACTGTTTCAGTGTGGTACCACACTACTACGAGATCCAAACCTGAAAAAACCCAGGATCTGTTCAACAAGTATGTGAAAAACGCGAAAGAATGAGCCTGATGAGGGCAAGTCCAAGACCTATCCCAGACCTAACTTGCGTTGTCCTCTAAGATATTGATGGAAACCAGGTTTAATTGACTGTTACAGTGTTGTACTTCATTACTACGTGATGCAATCCAGAAAAAGCCCTGGATCTAGCCATGAAGTATGAGAAATATGCGAAAGTATGAGCCTGATGAGGGCAAATCCTAGACCTAACCCAGACCTAAAATGCGTTATCCTCTAAAATATTTATCAAGACCAGGTTTAATTGAATGTTTCAGTGTGGTACCACATTACTACGTGATGCAATCCAGAAAAAGCCCAGGATCTAGCCATCAAGTTTGAGAAATATGCGAAAGAATGAGCCTGATGAGGGCAAATCCTAGACCTAACCCAGTCCTAACATGCGTTATCCTCTAAAATATTGATCGCAAGCAGGTTTAATGGACTGTTTCTGTGTGGTACCACACTACTACGTGATCCAAACCAGAAAATAACCCAGGATCTGTTCAACGAGTATGTGAAGTGTGCGAAAGTATGAGTCTGATGAGGGCAAATCCCAGACCTATCCCAGACCTAACTTGCGTTGTCCTCTAAGATATTGATGGAAACCAGGTTTAATTGACTGTTTCAGTGTTGTACTTCATTACTACGTGATGCAATCCAGAAAAAGCCCAGGATCTAGCCATCAAGTATGAGAAATATGCGAAAGAATGAGCCTGATGATAGCAAATCCCAGACCTAACCTAGACCTAACATGAATTATTCTCTAAAATATTGATCGAAACCAGGTTTAATTGACTGTTTCAGTGTGGTCCCACATTAATACGTGATCCAAACCAGAAAAAACCCAGGATCCGTTCAACAAGTATGTGAAGAATGCGAAAGTATGAGCCTGATGAGTGAAAATCCCAGGCCTAACCTAGACCTAACATGCGTTATCCTCAAAAATATTGATCGAAACCTGGTTTAATCGACTGTTTCAGTGTGGTACCACATTACTATGTGGTCCAAACCAGAAAATAACCCAGGATCTGTTCAACGAGTATGTGAAGAGTGCGAAAGTATGAGTCTGATGAGGTCAAATCCCAGACCAATCCCAGACTTAACTTGCGTTATCCTCTAAAATATTGATCGAAACCAGGTTTCATCGACTGTTTCAGTGTGGTACCACATTACTACGTGATACAAACCAGAAAAAACCCAGGATCTGTTCAACGAGTATGTGAAGTGTGCGAAAGTATGAGTCTGATGAGGGCAAATCCCAGACCTATCCCAGACCTAACATGCGTTATCCTCTAAAATATTGATCCAAACCAGGTTTAATGGACTGTTTCAGTGTGGTACCACACTACTACGTGATCCAAACCTGAAAAAACCCAGGATCTGTTCAACAGGTATGTGAAAAACGCGAAAGTATGAGTCTGATGAGGTCAAATCCCAGACCTATCCCAGACTTATGTTGCGTTATCCTCAAAAATATTGATCGAAACCTGGTTTAATCGACTGTTTCAGTGTGGTACCACATTACTATGCGATCCAAACCAGAAAATAACCCAGGATCTGTCAAACGAATTTGTGAAGTGTGCGAAAGTATGAGCCTGATGAGAGCAAATCCCAGACCTAACCTAGACCTAACATGAATTATTCTCTAAAATATTGATCGAAACCAGGTTTAATAGACTGTTTCAGTGTGGTACCACATTACTACGTGATCCAAACCAGAAAAAGCCCAGGATCAGTTCAACAAGTATGTGAGAAACGCGAAAGTATGAGTCTGATGAGGGCGAATCCCAGACCTATGCCAGACCTAACTTGCGTTATCCTCTAAAATATTCATCGAAACCAGGTTTAATTGACTGTTTCAGCGTGGTACCACATTACTACGTGATACAATCCAGAAACAGCCCAGGATCTAGCCATGAAGTATGAGAAATATGCGAAAGTATGAGCCTGATGCGGGCAAATCCTTGACCTAACCCAGACCTAACATGCGTTATCCTCTAAAATATTTATCAAGATCAGGTTTAATTGAATGTTTCAGTGTGGTACCACATTACTACGTGAACCAAACCAGAAAAAACCCAGGATCCGTTCAACAAGTATGTGAAGAATGCGAAAGTATGAGCCTGATGAGGGCAAATCCCAGACCTATCCCAGACCTAACTTGCGTTGTCCTCTGAGATATTGATGGAAACCAGGTTTAATTGACTGTTTCAGTGTGGTCCCACATTACTACGTGATGCAATCCAGAAAAAGCCCAGGATCTAGCCATCAAGTATGAGAAATATGCGAAAGAATGAGCCTGATGAGAGCAAATCCCAGTCCTAACCTAGACCTAACATGCGTTATCCTCAAAAATATTGATCGAAACCTGGTTTAATCGACTGTTTCAGTGTGGTACCACATTACTATGTGGTCCAAACCAGAAAATAACCCAGGATCTGTTCAACGAGTATGTGAAGAGTGCGAAAGTATGAGTCTGATGAGGTCAAATCCCAGACCAATCCCAGACTTAACTTGCGTTATCCTCTAAAATATTGATCGAAACCAGGTTTCATCGACTGTTTCAGTGTGGTACCACATTACTACGTGATACAAACCAGAAAAAACCCAGGATCTGTTCAACGTGTATGTGAAGTGTGCGAAAGTATGAGTCTGATGAGGGCAAATCCCAGACCTATCCCAGACCTAACATGCGTTATCCTCTAAAATATTGATCCAAACCAGGTTTAATGGACTGTTTCAGTGTGGTACCACACTACTACGTGATCCAAACCTGAAAAAACCCAGGATCTGTTCAACAAGTATGTGAAAAACGCGAAAGTATGAGCCTGATGAGGGCAAGTCCAAGACCTATCCCAGACCTAACTTGCGTTGTCCTCTAAGATATTGATGGAAACCAGGTTTAATTAACTGTTTCAGTGTTGTACTTCATTACTACGTGATGCAATCCAGAAAAAGCCCAGGATCTAGCCATGAAGTATGAGAAATATGCGAAAGTATGAGCCTGATGAGGGCAAATCCTAGACCTAACCCAGACCCAAAATGCGTTATCCTCTAAAATATTTATCAAGACCAGGTTTAATTGAATGTTTCAGTGTGGTACCACATTACTACGTGATGCAATCCAGAAAAAGCCCAGGATCTAGCCATCAAGTTTGAGAAATATGCGAAAGAATGAGCCTGATGAGGGCAAATCCTAGACCTAACCCAGCCCTAACATGCGTTATCCTCTAAAATATTGATCGCAAGCAGGTTTAATGGACTGTTTCAGTGTGGTACCACACTACTACGTGATCCAAACCAGAAAAAACCCAGGATCTGTTCAACAAGTATGTGAAAAACGCGAAAGTATGAGTCTGATGAGGTCAAATCCCAGACCTATCCCAGACTTATGTTGCGTTATCCTCAAAAATATTGATCGAAACCTGGTTTAATCGACTGTTTCAGTGTGGTACCACATTACTATGCGATCCAAACCAGAAAATAACCCAGGATCTGTCAAACGAATTTGTGACGTGTGCGAAAGTATGAGCCTGATGAGAGCAAATCCCAGACATAACCTAGACCTAACATGAATTATTCTCTAAAATATTGATCGAAACCAGGTTTAATTGACTGTTTCAGTGTGGTACCACATTACTACGTGATCCAAACCAGAAAAAGCCCAGGATCAGTTCAACAAGTATGTGAAAAACGCGAAAGTATGAGTCTGATGAGGGCGAATCCCAGACCTATGCCAGACCTAACTTGCGTTATCCTCTAAAATATTGATCGAAACCAGGTTTAATTGACTGTTTCAGCGTGGTACCACATTACTACGTGATACAATCCAGAAACAGCCCAGGATCTAGCCATGAAGTATGAGAAATATGCGAAAGTATGAGCCTGATGAGGGCAAATCCTTGACCTAACCCAGACCTAACATGCGTTATCCTCTAAAATATTTATCAAGATCAGGTTTAATTGAATGTTTCAGTGTGGTACCACATTACTACGTGAACCAAACCAGAAAAAACCCAGGATACGTTCAACAAGTATGTGAAGAATGCGAAAGTATGAGTCTGATGAGTGAAAATCCCAGGGCTAACCTAGACCTAACATGCGTTATCTTCTAAAATATTGATCGAAACCTGGTTTAATCGACTGTTTCAGTGTGGTACCACTTTACTACGTGATCCAAAGCAGAAAAAACCCAGGATCTGTTCAACGAGTATGTGAAGTGTGCGAAAGTATGAGCCTGATGAGGGCAAATCCCAGACCTATCCCAGACCTAACTTGCGTTGTCCTCTAAGATATTGATGGAAACCAGGTTTAATTGACTGTTTCAGTGTTGTACTTTATTACTACGTGATGCAATCCAGAAAAAGCCCAGGATCTAGCCATCAAGTATGAGAAATATGCGAAAGAATGAGAATGATGAGAGCAAATCCCAGACATAACCTAGACCTAACATGAATTATTCTCTAAAATATTGATCGAAACCAGGTTTAATTGACTGTTTCAGTGTGGTACCACATTACTACGTGATCCAAACCAGAAAAAGCCCAGGATCAGTTCAACAAGTATGTGAAAAACGCGAAAGTATGAGTCTGATGAGGGCGAATCCCAGACCTATGCCAGACCTAACTTGCGTTATCCTCTAAAATATTGATCGAAACCAGGTTTAATCGACTGTTTCAGTGAGGCACCACATTACTATGCGATCCAAACCAGAAAATAACCCAGGATCTGTCAAACGAGTATGTGAAGTGTGCGAAAGTATGAGCCTGATGAGAGCAAATCCCAGACCTAACCTAGACCTAACATGAATTATTCTCTAAAATATTGATCGAAACCAGGTTTAATTGACTGTTTCAGTGTGGTACCACATTACTACGTGATCCAAACCAGAAAAAACCCAGGATCAGATCAACAAGTATGTGAAGAATGCCAAAGTATGAGTCTGATGAGTGAAAATCCCAGGGCTAATCTAGACCTAACATGCGTTATCCTCTAAAATATTGATCGAAACCAGGTTTCATTGACTGTTTCAGTGTGGTACTACATTACTACGTGATGCAATCCAGAAAAAGCCCAGGATCTAGCCATCAAGTATGAGAAAAATGCGAAAGAATGAGCCTGATGAGAGCAAATCCCAGACCTAACCTAGACCTAACAAGCGTTATCCACTAAAATATTGAGCGAAACCAGGTTTAATGGACTGTTTCTGTGTGGTACCACACTACTTCGTGATCCAAACCAGAAAGAACCCAGGATCTGTTCAACAAATATGTGAAAAACGCGAAACTGTGAGCCTGAGGAGGGCAAATCTTAAACCTAACCCAGACCTAAGATGCGTTATCCTCTAAAATATTTATCCAAACCAGGTTTAATTGACTGTTTCACTGAGGTCCCACATTACTACGTGATCCCAACCAGAAAAGCCCAGAATCCGTTCAACAAGTATGTGAAGAATGCGAAAGTATGAGTCTGATAAATGAAAATCCCAGGCCTAACCTAGACCTAACATGAGTTATACTCTAAAATATTGATCGAAACCTGGTTTAATCGACTGTTACAGTGTGGTACCACATTACTATGTGATCCAAACCAGAAAATAACCCAGGATCTGTTCAACGAGTATGTGTAGTGTGCGAAAGTATGAGTCTGATGAGATCAAATCCCTGACCTATCCCAGACCTAACTTGCGTTTTCCTCTAAGATATTGATGGAATCCAGGTTTAATTGACTGTTTCAGTGTTGTACTTCATTACTACGTGATGCAATCCAGAAAAAGCCCAGGATCTAGCCATCAAGTATGAGAAATATGCGAAAGAATGAGCCTGATGAGAGGAAATCCCAGACCTAACCTAGACCTAACATGAATTATTCTCTAAAATATTGATCGAAACCAGGTTTAATTGACTGTTACAGTGTGGTCCCACATTACTACGTGATCCAAACCAGAAAAAACCCAGGATCCGTTCAACAAGTATGTGAAGAATGCGAAAGTATGAGCCTGATGAGTGAAAATCCCAGGCCTAACCTAGACCTAACATGCGTTATCCTCAAAAATATTGATCGAAACCTGGTTTAATCGACTGTTTCAGTGTGGTACCACATTACTATGCGATCCAAACCAGAAAATAACCCAGGATCTGTCAAACGAGTATGTGAAGTGTGCGAAAGTATGAGCCTGATGAGAGCAAATCCCAGACATAACCTAGACCTAACATGAATTATTCTCTAAAATATTGATCGAAACCAGGTTTAATTGACTGTTTCAGTGTGGTACCACATTACTACGTGATCCAATCCAGAAATAGCCCAGGATCCAGCCATGAAGTATGAGAAATATGCGAAAGTATGAGCCTGATGAGGGCAACTCCTAGACCTAACCCAGACCTAACATGCGTTATCCTCTAAAATATTGATCGCAAGCAGGTTTAATGGACTGTTTCAGTGTGGTACCGCACTACTACGTGATCCAAACCAGAAGAAACCCAGGATCTGTTCAACAAGTATGTGAAAAACGCGAAAGTATGAGTCTGTTGAGTGAAAATCCCCGGCCTAACCTAGACCTAACATGCGTTATCCTCAAAAATATTGATCGAAACCAGGTTTAATCGACTGTTTCAGTGTGGTACCACACTACTACGTGACGCAATCCAGAAAAAACCCAGGATCTGTTCAACAAGTATGTGAAAAACGCGAAAGTACGAGCCTGATGAGGGCAAATCCCAGACCTATCCCAGACCTATCTTGCGTTGTCCTCAAAAATATTTATCAAGACCAGGTTTAATGGACTGTTTCAGTGTGGTACCACACTACTACGTGATCCAAACCTGAAAAAACCCAGGATCTGTTCAACAAGTATGTGAAAAACGCGAAAGTATGAGCCTGATGAGGGCAAGTCCAAGACCTATCCCAGACCTAACTTGCGTTGTCCTCTAAGATATTGATGGAAACCAGGTTTAATTGACTGTTTCAGTGTTGTACTTCATTACTACGTGATGCAATCCAGAAAAAGCCCAGGATCTAGCCATGAAGTATGAGAAATATGCGAAAGTATGAGCCTGATGAGGGCAAATCCTAGACCTAACCCAGACCTAAAATGCGTTATCCTCTAAAATATTTATCAAGACCAGGTTTAATTGAATGGTTCAGTGGGGTACCACATTACTACGTGATGCAATCCAGAAAAAGCCCAGGATCTAGCCATCAAGTTTGAGAAGTATGCGAAAGAATGAGCCTGATGAGGGCAAATCGTAGACCTAACCCGGTCCTAACATGCGTTATCCTCTAAAATATTGATCGCAAGCAGGTTTAATGGACTGTTTCAGTGTGGTACCGCACTACTACGTGATCCAAACCAGAAGAAACCCAGGATCTGTTCAACAAGTATGTGAAAAACGCGAAACTGTGTGCCTGATGAGGGCAAATCTTAGACCTAACACAGACCTAAGATGCGTTATCCTCTAAAATATTTATCCAAACCAGGTTTAATTGACTGTTTCAGTGTGGTCCCACATTACTACGTGATCCAAACCAGTAAAAACCCAGAATCCGTTCAACAAGTATGTGAAGAATGCGAAAGTATGAGTCTGATAAATGAAAATCCCATGCCTAACCTAGACCTAACATGAGTTATACTCTAAAATATTGATCGAAACCTGGTTCAATCGACTGTTACAGTGTGGTACCACATTACTACGTGATCCAAACCAGAAAATAACCCAGGAACTGTTCAACGAGTATGTGTAGTGTGCGAAAGTATGAGTCTGATGAGGTCAAATCCCAGACCTATCCCAGACCTAACATGCGTTATCCTCTAAAATATTGATGCAAACCAGGTTTAATGGACAGTTTCAGTGTGGTACCACACTACTACGTGATACAAACCAGAAAAAACCCAGGATCTGTTCAACAAGTATGTGAAAAACGCGAAAGTATGACTCTGATGAGGTCAAATCCCAGACCTATCCCAGACTTATGTTGCGTTATCCTCAAAAATATTGATCGAAACCTGGTTTAATCGACTGTTTCAGTGTGGTACCACATTACTATGCGATCCAAACCAGAAAATAACCCAGGATCTGTCAAACGAGTATGTGAAGTGTGCGAAAGTATGAGCCCGATGAGAGCAAATTCCGGACCTAACCTAGACCTAACATGAGTTATTCTCTAAGATATTGATCGAAACCAGGTTTAATTGACTGTTTCAGTGTGGTACCACATTACTACGTGATCCAAACCAGAAAAAGCCCAGGATCAGTTCAACAAGTATGTGAAAAACGCGAAAGTGTGTGTCTGATGAGGGCGAATCCCAGACCTATGCCAGACCTAACTTGCGTTATCCTCTAAAATATTGATGGAAACCAGGTTTAATCGACTGTTTCAGCGTGGTACCACATTACTATGTGATACAATCCAGAAATAGCCCAGGATCTAGCCATGAAGTATGAGAAGAATGCGAAAGTATGAGCCTGATGAGTGAAAATATCAGGCCTAACCTAGACCTAACATGCGTTATCCTCAAAAATATTGATCGAAACCTGGTTTAATCGACTGTTTCAGTATGGTACCACATTACTATGTGATTCAAACCAGAAAATAACCCAGGATCTGTTCAACGAGTATGTGAAAAACGCGAAAGTATGAGCCTGATGTGGGCAAATCCCAGACCTATCACAGACCTAACTTGCGTTGTCCTCTAAGATATTGATGGAAACCAGGTTTAATTGACTGTTTCAGTGTTGTACTTCATTACTACGTGATGCAATCCTGAAAAAGCCCAGGATCTAGCCATCAAGTATGAGAAATATGCGAAAGAATGAGCCTGATGAGAGCAAATCCCAGACCTAACCTAGACCTAACATGAATTATTCTCTAATATATTGATCGAAACCAGGTTTAATTGACTGTTTCAGTGTGGTCCCACATTACTACGTGATCCAAACCAGAAAAAACGCAGGATCTGTTCAACATGTATGTGAAGAATGCGAAAGTATGAGTCTGATGAGTGAAAATCCCAGGGCTAACCTAGACCTAACATGCGTTATCCTCTAAAATACTGATCCAAACCAGGTTTAATGGAATGTCTCAGTGTGGTACCACTTTAATACGTGATCCAAAGCAGAAAAAACCCAGGATCTGTTCAACGAGTATGTGAAGTGTGCGAAAGTATGAGCCCGATGAGAGCAAGTCCCAGACCTAACCTAGACCTAACATGAATTAATCTGTAAAATATAGATCGAATCCAGGTTTAATTGACTGTTTCAGTGTGGTACCACATTACTACGTGATCCAAACCAGAAAAAGCCCAGGATCAGTACAACAAGTATGTGAAAAACGCGAAAGTATGAGCCTGATGTGGGCGAATCCCAGAACTATGCCAGACCTAACTTGCGTTGTCCTCTAAGATATTGATGGAAACCAGGTTTAATTGACTGTTTCAGTGTTGTACTTCATTACTACGTGATGCAATCCAGAAAAAGCCCAGGATCTAGCCATCAAGTATGAGAAATATGCGAAAGAATGAGCCTGATGAGAGCAAATCCCAGACCTAACCTAGACCTAACATGAATTATTCTCTAAAATATTGATCGAAACCAGGTTTAATTGACTGTTTCAGTGTGGTCCCACATTACTACGTGATCCAAACCAGAAGAAACCCAGGATCCGTTCAACAAGTATGTGAAGAATGCGAAAGTATGAGTCTGATGAGTGAAAATCCCTGGCCTAACCTAGACCTAACATGCGTTATCCTCAAAAATATTGATCGAAACCAGGTTTCATTGACTGTTTCAGTGTGGTACTACATTACTACGTGATGCAATCCAGAAAAAGCCCAGGATCTAGCCATCAAGTATGAGAAATATGCGAAAGAATGAGCCTGATGAGAGCAAATCCCAGACCTAACCTAGACCCAAAATGCGTTATCCTCTAAAATATTGAGCGAAACCAGGTTTAATGGACTGTTTCAGTGTGGTACCACACTACTTCGTGATCCAAACCAGGAAGAACCCAGGATCTGTTCAACAAGTATGTGAAAAACGCGAAACTGTGTGCCTGATGAGGGCAAATCTTAGACCTAACCCAGACCTAAGATGCGTTATCCTCTAAACTATTTATCCAAACCAGGTTTAATTGACTGTTTCAGTGTGGTCCCACATTACTACGTGATCCAAACCAGAAAAAACCCAGAATCCGTTCAACAAGTATGTGAAGAATGCGAAAGTATGAGTCTGATGAGGTCAAATCCCAGACCTATCCCAGACCTAACATGCGTTATCCTCTAAAATATTGATGCAAACCAGGTTTAATGGACAGTTTCAGTGTGGTACCACACTACTACGTGATACAAACCAGAAAAAACCCAGGATCTGTTCAACAAGTATGTGAAAAACGCGAAAGTATGAGTCTGATGAGGTCAAATCCCAGGCCTAACCTAGACCTAACTTGCGTTATCCTCAAAAATATTGATCGAAACCTGGTTTAATCGACTGTTTCGGTGTGGTACCACATTACTATGCGATCCAAACCAGAAAATAACCCAGGATCTGTCAAACGAGTATGTGAAGTGTGCGAAAGTATGAGCCTGATGAGAGCAAATTCCGGACCTAACCTAGACCTAACATGAATTATTCTCTAAGATATTGATCGAAACCAGGTTTAATTGACTGTTTCAGTGTGGTACCACATTACTACGTGATCCAAACCAGAAAAAGCCCAGGATCAGTTCAACAAGTATGTGAAAAACGCGAAAGTGTGAGTCTGATGAGGGCGAATCCCAGACCTATGCCAGACCTAACTTGCGTTATCCTCTAAAATATTGATGGAAACCAGGTTTAATCGACTGTTTCAGCGTGGTACCACATTACTATGTGATACAATCCAGAAACAGCCAAGGACCTAGCCATGAAGTATGAGAAACATGCGAAAGTATGAGCCTTATGAGGGCAAATCCTAGACCTAACCCAGACCTAACATGCGTTATCCTCTAAAATATTTATCAAGATCAGGTTTAATTGATTGTTTCAGTGTGGTACCACATTACTACGTGATCCACACCAGAAAAAACCCAAGATCCGTTCAACAAGTATGTGAAGAATGCGAAAGTATGAGTCTGATGAGTGAAAATCCCAGGCCTAACCTAGATCTAACATGCGTTATCCTCAATAATATTGATCGAAACCAGGTTTAATTGAGTGTTTCAGTGTTGTACTTCATTACTACGTGATGCAATCCAGAAAAAGCCCAGGATCTAGCCATCTAGTATGAGAAATATGCGAAAGAAGGAGCTTGATGAGAGCAAATCCCTGACCTAACATAGACCTAACATGAATTATTCTCTAAAATATTCATCAAAACCAGGTTTAATTGACTGTTTCAGTGTGGTACCACATTACTACGTGATCCACACCAGAAAAAACCCAAGATCCGTTCAACAAGTAAGTGAAGAATGCGAAAGTATGAGTCTGTTGAGTGAAAATCCCCGGCCTAACCTAGACCTAACATGCGTTATCCTCAAAAATATTGATCGAAACCAGGTTTAATCGACTGTTTCAGTGTGGTACCACACTACTACGTGACGCAATCCAGAAAAAACCCAGGATCCGTTCAACAAGTATGTGAAGAATGCGAAAGTATGGGTCTGATTAGTGAAAATCCCCGACCTAACCTAGACCTAACATGCGATGTTCTCTAAAATATTGATGGAAACCAGGTTTAATTGACTGTTTCAGTGTGGTACCACACTACTACGTGATCCGAACCAGAAAAAACCCAGGATCTGTTCAACAAGTATGTGAAAAACGCGAAAGTACGAGCCTGATGAGAGCAAATCCCAGACCTAACCTAGACCTAACATGAATTATTCTCTAAAATATTGATCGAAACCAGGTATAATTGACTGTTTCAGTGTGGTCCCACATTACTACGTGATCCAAACCAGGAAAAACCCAGGATCCGTTCAACAAGTATGTGAAGAATGCGAAAGTATGAGTCTGATGAGTGAAAATCCCAGGCCTAACCTAGACCTAACATGCGTTATCCTCAAAAATATTGATCGAAACCTGGTTTGATCGACTGTTTCAGTGTGGTACCATATTACTACGCGATCCAAACCAGAAAATAACCCAGGATCTGTCAAACGAGTATGTGAAGTGTGCGAAAGTATGAGCCTGATGAGAGCAAATCCCAGACCTAACCTAGACCTAACATGTATTATTCTCCAATATATTGATCGAAACCAAGTTTAATTGACTGTTTCAGTGTGGTACCACATTCCTACGTGATCCAAACCAGAAGAAGCCCAGGATCAGTTCAACAAGTATGAGAAAAACGCGAAAGTATGAGTCTGATGAGGGCGAATCCCAGACCTATGCCAGACCTAACTTGCGTTATCCTCTAAAATATTGATCGAAACCAGGTTTAATTGACTGTTTCAGCGTGGTACCACGTTACTACGTGATACAATCCAGAAACAGCCCATGATCTAGCCATGAAGTATGAGAAATATACGAGAGTATGAGCCTGATGAGGGCAAATCCTAGACCTAACCAAGACCTAACATGCGTTATACTCTAAAATATTTATCAAGATCAGGTTTAATTGAATGTTTCAGTGTGGTACCACATTACTACGTGAACCAAACCAGAAAAAACCCAGGATCCGTTCAACAAGTATGTGAAGAATGCGAAAGTATGAGTCTGATGAGTGAAAATCCCAGGGCTAACCTAGACCTAACATGCGTTATCCTCTAAAATATTGATCCAAACCAGGTTTAATGGACTGTTTCAGTGTGGTACCACTTTACTACGTGATCCAAAGCAGAAAAAACCCTCGATCAGGTCAACATGTATGTTAAAACTGCGAAAGTATGACCCTGATGAGGGCAAATCCCAGGCCTAACCTAGACCTAACATGCGTTGTCCTCTAAAATATTGATGGAAACCAGGTTTAATTGACTGTTTCACTGTTGTACTTCATTACTACGTGATGCAATCCAGAGAAAGCTCAGGATCTAGCCATCAAGTATGAGAAATATGCGAAAGAATGAGCCTGATGAGAGCAAATCCCAGACCTAACCTAGACCTAACATGAATTATTCTCTAAAATATTGATCGAAACCAGGTTTAATTGACTGTTTCAGTGTGGTACCACATTACTACGTGATCCACACCAGAAAAAACCCAAGATCCGTTCAACAAGTATGTGAAGAATGCGAAAGTATGAGTTTGATGAGTGAAAATCCCAGACCTAACCTAGACCTGACATGAATTATTCTCTAAAATATTCATCAAAACCAGGTTTAATTGACTGTTTCAGTGTGGTACCACATTACTACGTGATGCAATCCAGAAAAAGCCCAGGATCTAGCCATCTAGTATGAGAAATATGCGAAAGTATGAGCCTGACGAGGGCAAATCCTAGACCTAACCCAGACCTAACATGCGTTATCCTCTAAAATATTTATCAAGACCAGGTTTAATTGGTTGTTTCTGTGTGGTCCCACATTACTACGTGATCCAAACCAGAAAAAACCCAGGATCCGTTCAACAAGTATGAGAAGAATGCGAAAGTATGAGTCTGATGAGTGAAAATACCAGGCCTAACCTTGACCTAACATGCGTTATCCTCAAAAATATTGATCGACACCTGGTTTAACCGGCTGTTTCAGTGTGCTACCACATTACTACGTGATCCAAACCAGAAAAAAACCCAGGATCTGTTCAGCGAGTATGTGAAAAACGCGAAAGTATGAGCCTGATGTGGGCAAATCCCAGACCTATCCCAGACCTAACATGCGTTATCCTCTAAAATACATATCAAGACCAGGTTTAATTGATTGTTTCAGTGTGGTCCCACATTACTACGTGATCCAAACCAGAAAAAACCCAGGATCCGTTCAACAAATATGTGAAGAATGCGAAAGTATGAGTCTGATGAGTGAAAATCCCAGACCTATCCCAGACCTAACTTGCGTTATCCTCTAAAATATTGATGGAAACCAGGTTTAATTGACTGTTTCAGTGTGGTACTACATTACTACGTGATGCAATCCAGAAAAAGCCCAGGATCTAGCCATCAAGTATGAGAAATATGCGAAAGAATGAGCCTGATGAGAGCAAATCCCAGACCTAACCTAGACCTAACATGCGTTATCCTCTAAAATATTGATCGAAACCAGGTTTAATGGACTGTTTCAGTGTGGTACCACACTACTTCGTGATCCAAACCAGAAAGAACCCAGGATCTGTTCAACAAGTATGTGAAAAACGCGAAACTGTGAGCCTGATGAGGGCAAATCTTAGACCTAACCCAGACCTAAGATGCGTTATCCTCTAACATATTTATCCAAACCAGGTTTAATTGACTGTTTCAGTGTGGTCCCACATTACTACGTGATCCAAACCAGAAAAAACCCAGAATCCGTTCAACAAGTATGTGAAGAATGCGAAAGTATGAGTCTGATAAATGAAAATCCCAGGCCAACCCTAGACCTAACATGAGTTATACTCTAAAATATTGATCGAAACCTGGTTTAATCGACTGTTACAGTGTGGTACCACATTACTATGTGATCCAAACCAGAAAATAACCCAGGATCTGTTCAACGAGTATGTGTAGTGTGCGAAAGTATGAGTCTGATGAGGTCAAATCCCAGACCTATCCCAGGCCTAACTTGCGTTATCCTCTAAAATACTGATCGAAACCAGGTTTAATCGACTGTTTCAGTGTGGTACCACATTACTACGTGATCCAAACCAGAAAAAACCCAGGATCAGTTCAACAAGTATGTGAAGAATGCGAAAGTATGAGTCTGATGAGTGAAAATCCCAGGTCTAACCTAGACCTAACATGCGTTATCCTCTAAAATATTGATGCAAACCAGGTTTAATGGACAGTTTCAGTGTGGTACCACACTACTACGTGATACAAACCAGAAAAAACCCAGGATCTGTTCAACAAGTATGTGAAAAACGCGAAACAATGAGCCTGATGAGGGCAAATCCCAGACCTATCCCAGACCTAACTTGCGTTGTCCTCTAAGATATTGATGAAAACCAGGTTTAATTGACTGTTTCAGTGTTGTACTTCATTACTACGTGATGCAATCCAGAAAAAGCCCAGGATATAGCCATCAAGTATGAGAAATATGCGAAAGAATGAGCCTGATGAGAGCAAATCCCAGACCTAACCTAGACCTAACATGAATTATTCTCTAAAGTATTGATCGAAACCAGGTTTAATTGACTGTTACAGTGTGGTCCCACATTACTACGTGATCCAAACCAGAAAAAACCCAGGATCCGTTCAACAAGTATGTGAAGAATGCGAAAGTATGAATCTGATGAGTGAAAATCCCAGGCCTAACCTAGACCTAACGTGCGTTATCCTCAAAAATATTGATCGAAACCTGGTTTAATCGACTGTTTCAGTGTGGTACCACATTACTATGTGGTCCAAACCAGAAAATAACCCAGGATCTGTTCAACGAGTATGTGAAGTGTGCGAAAGTATGAGTCTGATGAGGTCAAATCCCAGACCTAACCTAGACCTAACATGAATTATTCTCTAAAGTATTGATCGAAACCAGGTTTAATTGACTGTTACAGTGTGGTCCCACATTACTACGTGATCCAAACCAGAAAAAACCCAGGATCCGTTCAACAAGTATGTGAAGAATGCGAAAGTATGAATCTGATGAGTGAAAATCCCAGGCCTAACCTAGACCTAACGTGCGTTATCCTCAAAAATATTGATCGAAACCTGGTTTAATCGACTGTTTCAGTGTGGTACCACATTACTATGTGGTCCAAACCAGAAAATAACCCAGGATCTGTTCAACGAGTATGTGAAGTGTGCGAAAGTATGAGTCTGATGAGGTCAAATCCCAGACCTATCCCAGACTTAACTTGCGTTATCCTCTAATATATTGATCGAAACCAGGTTTAATCGACTGTTTCAGCGTGGTACCTCATTACTATGAGATACAATCCAGAAACAGCCCAGGATCTAGCCATGAAGAATAAGAAATATGCGAAAGTATGAGCTTGATGAGGGCAAATCCTAGACCTAACCCAAACCTAACATGCGTTATCCTCTAAAATATTTATCAAGACCAGGTTTAATTGAATGTTTCAGTGTGGTACCACATTACTACGTGAACCAAACCAGAAAAAACCCAGGATCCGTTCAACAAGTAAGTTAAAACTGCGACAGTATGACCCTGATGAGAGCAAATCCCAGACCTAACCTAGACCTGACATGCGTTGTCCTCTAAAATATTGATGAAAACCAGGTGTAATTGACTGTTTCAGTGTGGTACCACATTACTATGTGGTCCAATCCGGAAATAGCCCAGGATCCGGCCATGAAGTATGAGAAAATTGCGAAAGTAGGAGCCTGATGAGGGCAAATCCTAGACCTAACCCAGACCTAACATGCGATATCCTCTAAAATATTTATCAAGACCAGGTTTAATAGACTGTTTCAGTGTGGTACCACTTTACTACGTGATCCAAAGCGGAAAAGACCCTCGATCAGACCAATATGTATGTTAAAACTTCGAAAGTATGACCCTGATGAGAGCAAATCCCAGGCCTAACCTAGACCTAACATGCGTTGTGCTCTAAAATATTGATGGAAACCAGGTTTAATTGACTGTTTCAGTGTTGTACTTCATTACTACGTGATGCAATCCAGAGAAAGCCCAGGATCTAGCCATCAAGTATGAGAAATATGCGAAAGAATGAGCCTGATGAGAGCAAATCCCATGCCTAACCTAGACCTAACATGAATTATTCTCTAAAATATTCATCAAAACCAGGTTTAATTGACTGTTTCAGTGTGGTACCACATTAATACGTAATCCAATCCAGAAATAGCCCAGGATCCAGCCATGAAGTATGAGAAATATGCGAAAGTATGAGCCTGATGAGGGCAAATCCTAGACCTAACCCAGACCTAACATGCGTTATCCTCTAAAATATTTATCAAGACCAGGTTTAATTCAATGTTTCAGTGTGGTACCACATTACTACGTGATCCAAACCAGAAAAAACCCAGGATCCGTTCAACAAGTATGTGAAGAATGCGAAAGTATGTGTCTGATGAGTGAAAATCCCAGGGCTAACCTAGACCTAACATGCGATGTCCTCTAAAATATTGATGGAAACCAGGTTTGATTGACTGTTTCAGTGTTGTACTTCATTACTACGTGATGCAATCCAGAAAAAGCCCAGGATCTAGCCATCAAATATGAGAAATATGCGAAAGTATGAGTCTGATGAGTGAAAATCCCAGGCCTAACCTAGACCTAACATGCGTTATCCTCAAAAATATTGATCGAAACCTGGTTTAATCGACTGTTTCAGTGTGGTACCACATTACTATGAGTTCCAAACCAGAAAATAACCCAGGATCTGTTCAACGAGTATGTGAAGTGTGCGAAAGTATGAGTCTGATGAGGGCAAATCCCAGACCTAACCTAGACCTAACATGCGTTATCCTCTAAAATGTTGATCCAAACCATGTTTAATGGACTGTTTCAGTGTGGTACCACACTACTACGTGATCCAAACCAGAAAAAACCCAGGATCCGTTCAACAAGTATGTGAAGAATGCGAAAGTATGAATCTGATGAGTGAAAATCCCAGGCCTAACCTAGACCTAACGTGCGTTATCCTCAAAAATATTGATCGAAACCTGGTTTAATCGACTGTTTCAGTGTGGTACCACATTACTATGTGGTCCAAACCAGAAAATAACCCAGGATCTGTTCAACGAGTATGTGAAGTGTGCGAAAGTATGAGTCTGATGAGGTCAAATCCCAGACCTAACCTAGACCTAACATGAATTATTCTCTAAAGTATTGATCGAAACCAGGTTTAATTGACTGTTACAGTGTGGTCCCACATTACTACGTGATCCAAACCAGAAAAAACCCAGGATCCGTTCAACAAGTATGTGAAGAATGCGAAAGTATGAATCTGATGAGTGAAAATCCCAGGCCTAACCTAGACCTAACGTGCGTTATCCTCAAAAATATTGATCGAAACCTGGTTTAATCGACTGTTTCAGTGTGGTACCACATTACTATGTGGTCCAAACCAGAAAATAACCCAGGATCTGTTCAACGAGTATGTGAAGTGTGCGAAAGTATGAGTCTGATGAGGTCAAATCCCAGACCTATCCCAGACTTAACTTGCGTTATCCTCTAATATATTGATCGAAACCAGGTTTAATCGACTGTTTCAGCGTGGTACCTCATTACTATGAGATACAATCCAGAAACAGCCCAGGATCTAGCCATGAAGAATAAGAAATATGCGAAAGTATGAGCTTGATGAGGGCAAATCCTAGACCTAACCCAAACCTAACATGCGTTATCCTCTAAAATATTTATCAAGACCAGGTTTAATTGAATGTTTCAGTGTGGTACCACATTACTACGTGAACCAAACCAGAAAAAACCCAGGATCCGTTCAACAAGTAAGTTAAAACTGCGACAGTATGACCCTGATGAGAGCAAATCCCAGACCTAACCTAGACCTGACATGCGTTGTCCTCTAAAATATTGATGAAAACCAGGTGTAATTGACTGTTTCAGTGTGGTACCACATTACTATGTGGTCCAATCCGGAAATAGCCCAGGATCCGGCCATGAAGTATGAGAAAATTGCGAAAGTAGGAGCCTGATGAGGGCAAATCCTAGACCTAACCCAGACCTAACATGCGATATCCTCTAAAATATTTATCAAGACCAGGTTTAATAGACTGTTTCAGTGTGGTACCACTTTACTACGTGATCCAAAGCGGAAAAGACCCTCGATCAGACCAATATGTATGTTAAAACTTCGAAAGTATGACCCTGATGAGAGCAAATCCCAGGCCTAACCTAGACCTAACATGCGTTGTGCTCTAAAATATTGATGGAAACCAGGTTTAATTGACTGTTTCAGTGTTGTACTTCATTACTACGTGATGCAATCCAGAGAAAGCCCAGGATCTAGCCATCAAGTATGAGAAATATGCGAAAGAATGAGCCTGATGAGAGCAAATCCCATGCCTAACCTAGACCTAACATGAATTATTCTCTAAAATATTCATCAAAACCAGGTTTAATTGACTGTTTCAGTGTGGTACCACATTAATACGTAATCCAATCCAGAAATAGCCCAGGATCCAGCCATGAAGTATGAGAAATATGCGAAAGTATGAGCCTGATGAGGGCAAATCCTAGACCTAACCCAGACCTAACATGCGTTATCCTCTAAAATATTTATCAAGACCAGGTTTAATTCAATGTTTCAGTGTGGTACCACATTACTACGTGATCCAAACCAGAAAAAACCCAGGATCCGTTCAACAAGTATGTGAAGAATGCGAAAGTATGTGTCTGATGAGTGAAAATCCCAGGGCTAACCTAGACCTAACATGCGATGTCCTCTAAAATATTGATGGAAACCAGGTTTGATTGACTGTTTCAGTGTTGTACTTCATTACTACGTGATGCAATCCAGAAAAAGCCCAGGATCTAGCCATCAAATATGAGAAATATGCG
This sequence comes from Colletes latitarsis, assembly GCF_051014445.1. Classification (NCBI taxonomy): domain Eukaryota; kingdom Metazoa; phylum Arthropoda; class Insecta; order Hymenoptera; family Colletidae; genus Colletes; species Colletes latitarsis. Next base: position 29,115,224 of record NW_027488366.1, on the reverse strand, counting down.
AAAGTATGAGTCTGATGAGTGAAAATCCCAGGCCTAACCTAGACCTAACATGCGTTATCCTCAAAAATATTGATCGAAACCTGGTTTAATCGACTGTTTCAGTGTGGTACCACATTACTATGAGTTCCAAACCAGAAAATAACCCAGGATCTGTTCAACGAGTATGTGAAGTGTGCGAAAGTATGAGTCTGATGAGGGCAAATCCCAGACCTAACCTAGACCTAACATGCGTTATCCTCTAAAATGTTGATCCAAACCATGTTTAATGGACTGTTTCAGTGTGGTACCACACTACTACGTGATCCAAACCAGAAAAAACCCAGGATCTGTTCAACAAGTATGTGAAAAACGCGAAAGTATGAGCCTGATGTGGGCAAATCCCAGACCTATCCCAGACCTAACTTGCGTTGTCCTCTAAGATATTGATGGAAACCAGGTTTAATTGACTGATTCAGTGTTGTACTACATTACTACGTGATGCAATCCAGAAAAAGCCCAGGATCTATCCATCAAGTATGAGAAATATGCGAAAGAATGAGCCTGATGAGAGCAAATCCCAGACCTAACCTAGACCTACCATGAATTATTCTCTGATATATTGATCGAAACCAGGTTTAATTGACTGTTTCAGTGTGGTCCCACATTACTACGTGATCCAAACCAGAAAAAACCCTGGATCCGTTCAACAAGTATGTGAAGAATGCGAAATTATGAGCCTGATGAGGGCGAATCCCAGACCTATGCCACACCTATCTTGCGTTATCCTCTAAAATATTGATCGATACCAGGTTTAATTGACTGTTTCAGCGTGGTACCACATTACTACGTGATACAATCCAGAAACAGCCCAGGATCTAGCCATGAAGTATGAGAAATATGCGAAAGTATGAGCCTTATGAGGGCAAATCCTAGACTTAACCCAAACCTAACATGCGTTATCCTCTAAAATATTTATCAAGATCAGGTTTAATTGAATGTTTCAATGTGGTACCACATTACTACGTGAACCAAACCAGAAAAAACCCAGGATCCGTTCAACATGTATGTGAAGAATGCGAATGTATGTGTCTGATGAGTGAAGATCCCAGGGCTAACCTAGACCTAACATGCGTTATCCTCTAAAATATTGATCCAAACGAGGTTTAATGGACTGTTTCAGTGTGGTACCACTTTACTACGTGATCCAAAGCAGAAAAAACCCTCGATCAGGTCAACATGTATGTTAAAACTGCGAAAATATGACCCTGATGAGGGCAAATCCCAGGCCTAACCTAGACCTAACATGCGATGTCCTCTAAAATATTGATGGAAACCAGGTTTGATTGACTGTTTCAGTGTTGTACTTCATTACTACGTGATGCAATCCAGAAAAAGCCCAGGAACTAGCCATCAAATATGAGAAATATGCGAAAGAATGAGCCTGATGAGAGCAAATCCCAGACCTAACCTAGACCTAACATGAATTATTCTCTAAAATATTGATCGAAACCAGGTTTAATCGACTGTTTCAGTGTGGTACCACATTACTATGTGGTCCAAACCAGAAAATAACCCAGGATCTGTTCAACGAGTATGTGAAGTGTGCGAAAGTATGAGTCTGATGAGGTCAAATCCCAGACCAATCCCAGACTTAACTTGCGTTATCCTCTAAAATATTGATCGAAACCAGGTTTCATCGACTGTTTCAGTGTGGTACCACATTACTACGTGATCCAAACCAGAAAAAACCCAGGATCTGTTCAACAAGTATGTGAAAAACGCGAAAGTAAGAGTCTGATGAGGTCAAATCCCAGACCTATCCCAGACTTAACTTGCGTTATCCTCTAATATATTGATCGAAACCAGGTTTAATCGACTGTTTCAGCGTGGTACCACATTACTATGTGATACAATCCAGAAACAGTCCAGGATCTAGCCATGAAGAATAAGAAATATGCGAAAGTATCAGCCTGATGAGGGCAAATCCTAGACCTAACCCAAACCTAACATGCGTTATCCTCTAAAATATTTATCAAGACCAGGTTTAATGGAATGTTTCAGTGTGGTACCACATTACTACGTGAACCAAACCAGAAAAAACCCAGGATCCGTTCAACGAGTATGTGAAGTGTGCGAAAGTATGAGTCTGATGAGGTCAAATCCCAGACCAATCCCAGACTTAACTTGCGTTATCCTCTAAAATATTGATCGAAACCAGGTTTCATCGACTGTTTCAGTGTGGTACCACATTACTATGTGGTCCAAACCAGAAAATAACCCAGGATCTGTTCAACGAGTATGTGAAGTGTGCGAAAGTATGAGTCTGATGAGGTCAAATCCCAGACCAATCCCAGACTTAACTTGCGTTATCCTCTAATATATTGATCGAAACCAGGTTTAATCGACTGTTTCAGCGTGGTACCACATTACTATGTGATACAATCCAGAAACAGTCCAGGATCTAGCCATGAAGAATAAGAAATATGCGACAGTATGACCCTGATGAGAGCAAATCGCAGACCTAACCTAGACCTGACATGCGTTGTCCTCTAAAATATTGATGAAAACCAGGTGTAATTGACTGTTTCAGTGTGGTACCACATTACTATGTGATCCAATCCGGAAATAGCCCAGGATCCAGCCATGAAGTATGAGAAAATTGCGAAAGTAGGAGCCTGATGAGGGCAAATCCTAGACCTAACCCAGACCTAACATGCGTTATCCTCTAAAATATTTATCAACACCAGGTTTCATGGACTGTTTCAGTGTGGTACCACTTTACTACGTGATCCAAAGCAGAAAAAACCCTCGATCAGACCAATATGTATGTTAAAACTTCGAAAGTATGACCCTGATGAGAGCAAATCCCAGGCATAACCTAGACCTAACATGCGTTGTCCTCTAAAATATTGATGGAAACCAGGTTTAATTGACTGTTTCAGTGTTGTACTTCATTACTACGTGATGCAATCCAGAGAAAGCCCAGGATCTAGCCATCAAGTATGAGATATATGCGAAAGAATGAGCCTGATGACAGCAAATCCCAGACCTAACCTAGACCTAACATGAATTCTTCTCTAAAATATTGATCGAAACCAGGTTTAATTGACTGTTTCAGTGTTGTACCTCATTACTACGTGATGCAATCCAGAGAAAGCCCAGGATCGAGCCGTCAAGTATGAGAAATATGCGAAAGAATGAGCCTGATGAGAGCAAATCCCAGACCTAACCTAGACCTAACATAAATTATTCTCTAAAATATTGATCAAAACCAGGTTTAATTGACTGTTTCAGCGTGGTACCATATTACTACGTGATCCAAACCAGAAAAAACCCAGGATCCGTTCAACAAGTATGAGAAGAATGCGAAAGTATGAGACTGATGAGTGAAAATCCCAGGCCTAACCTAGACCTAACATGCGTTATCCTCAAAAATATTGATCGAAACCTGGTTTAATCGACTGTTTCAGTGTTGTACTTCATTACTACGTGATGCAATCCAGAAAAAGACATGGATCTAGCCATCAAGTATGAGAAATATGCGAAAGAATGAGCCTGATGAGAGCAAATCCCAGACCTAACCTAGACCTAACATGAATTATTCTCTAAAATATTGATCGAAACCAGGTTTAATTGACTGCTTTAGTGTTGTACTTCATTACTACGTGATGCAATCCAGAAGAAGCCTAGGATGTAGCCATCAAGTATGAGAAATATGCGAAAGAATGAGCCTGGTGAGAGCAAATCCCAGACCTAACCTAGACCTAACATGAATTATTCTCTAAAATATTGATCAAAACCAGGTTTAATTGACTGTTTCAGTGTGGTCCCACATTACTACGTGATCCAAACCAGAAATAGCCGAGGATCCAGCCATGAAGTATGAGAAATATGCGAAAGTATGAGCCTGATGAGGGCAAATCCTAGACCTAACCCAGACCTAACATGCGTTATCCTCTCAAATATTGATCGCAAACAGGTTTAATGGACTGTTTCAGTGTGGTACCACACTACTACGTGATCCAAACCAGAAAAAACCCAGGATCTGTTCAACAAGTATGTGAAAAACGCGAAAGTATGAGTCTGATGAGGTCAAATCCCAGACCTATCCCAGACTTAACTTGCGTTATCCTTTAAAATATTGATCAAAACCAGGTTTAATTGACTGTTTCAGTGTGGTACCACATTACTACGTGATCCAATCCAGAAATAGCCCAGGATCCAGCCATGAAGTATGAGAAATATGAGAAAGTATGAGCCTGATGAGGGCAAATCCTAGACCTAACCCAGACCTAACATGCGTTATCCTCTAAAATATTTATCAAGATCAGGTTTAATTGATTGTTTCAGTGTGGTACCACATTACTACATGATTCACACTAGAAAAAACCCAAGATCCGTTCAACAAGTATGTGAAGAATGCGAAAGTATGAGTCTGATGAGTGAAAATCCCAGGCCTAACCTAGACCTAACATGCGTTGTCCTCAATAATATTGATCGAAACCAGGTTTAATTGAGTGTTTCAGTGTTGTACTGCATTACTATGTGATGCAATCCAGAAAAAGCCCAGGAACTAGCCATCTAGTATGAGAAATATGCGAAAGAATGAGCCTGATGAGAGCAAATCCCAGACCTAACCTAGACCTAACATGAATTATTCTCTAAAATATTCATCAAAACCAGGTTTAATTGACTGTTTCAGTGTGATACCACATTACTACGTGATCCAAACCAGAAAAAACCCAGGATCTGCTCAACAAGTATGTGAAAGACGCGAAAGTATGAGCCTGATGAGGGCAAAGCCCAGACCTATCCCAGACCAAACTTGCGTTATCCTCTAAAATATTGATCGAAACCAGGTTTAATTGATTGTTACGGTGTGGTCCCACATTACTACGTGAACCAAACCAGAAAAAACCCAGGATCCGTTCAACAAGTATGTGAAGAATGCGAAAGTATGAGTCTGATGCGTGAAAATCCCAGGCCTAACCTAGACCTAACATGCGTTATCCTCAAAAATATTGATCCAAACCAGGTTTAATGGACTGTTTCAGTGTGGTACCACTTTACTACGTGATCCAAAGCAGAAAAAACACTCGATCAGGTCAACATGTATGTTAGAACTGCGAAAGTATGACCCTGATGAGGGCAAATCCCAGACCTATCCCAGACCTAACTTGCGTTGTCCTCTAAGATATTGATGCAAACCAGGTTTAATTGACTGTTTCAGTGTTGTACTTCATTACTACGTGATGCAATCCAGAAAAAGCCCAGGATCTAGCCATCAAGTATGAGAAATATGCGAAAGAATGAGCCTGATGAGAGCAAATCCCAGACCTATCCCAGACTTAACTTGCGTTATCCTCTAAAATATTGATCGAAACCGCGTTTAATCGACTGTTTCAGTGTGGTACCACATTACTACGTGATCCAAACCAGAAAGAACCCAGGATCAGGTCAACAAGTATGTGAAAAACGCGAAAGTATGAGCCTGATGAGGGCGAATCCCAGACCTATCCCAGACCTAACTTGTGTTATCCTCTAAAATATTGATCGAAACCAGGTTTAATTGACTGTTTCAGCGTGGTACCACATTACTACGTGATACAATCCAGAAACAGCACAGGATCTAGCCATGAAGTATGAGAAATATGCGAAAGAATGAGCCTGATGAGAGCAAATCCCAGACCTATCCCAGACTTAACTTGCGTTATCCTCTAAAATATTGATCGAAACCGCGTTTAATCGACTGTTTCAGTGTGGTACCACATTACTACGTGATCCAAACCAGAAAGAACCCAGGATCAGGTCAACAAGTATGTGAAAAACGCGAAAGTATGAGCCTGATGAGGACAAATCCTAGACCTAACCCAAACCTAACATGCGTTATCCTCTAAAATATTTATCAAGACCAGGTTTAATTGAATGTTTCAGTGTGGTACCACATTACTACGTGAACCAAACCATAAAAAACCCTGTATCTGTTCAACAAGTATGTGAAGAATGCTAAAGTATGAGTCTGATGAGTGAAATTCCCAGGGCTAACCTAGACCTAACATGCGTTGTCCTCTAAAATATTGATCCAAACCAGGTTTAATGGACTGTTTCAGTGTGGTACCACTTTACTACGTGATCCAAACCAGAAAAAAACAGGACCTGTGCAACAAGTATGTGAAAAACGCGAAAGTATGAGCCTAATGAGGGCAAATCCCAGACCTATCCCAGACCAAACTTGCGTTATCCTCTAAAATATTGATCGAAACCAGGTTTAATCGACTGTTTCAGTGTGGTACCACATTGCTACGTGATCCAAACCAGAAAAAACCTAGGATCAGTTGAACAAGTATGTGAAAAACGCGAAAGTATGAGCCTGATGAGGGCGAATCCCAGACCTATCCCAGACCAAACTTGCGTTATCCCCTAAAATATTGATCGAAACCAGTTTTAATTGACTGTTTCAGCGTGGTACCACATTACTACGTGATCCAAACCAGTAAAAACCCAGGATCCGTTCAACAAGTATGTGAAGAATGCGAAAGTATGAGTCTGATGAGTGAAAAACCCCGGCCTAACCTAGACCTAACATGCGTTATCCTCAAAAATATTGATCGAAAACTGGTTTAATCGACTGTTTCAGTGTGGTACCACATTACTATGTGATCCAAACCAGAAAATAACCCAGGATCTGTTCAACGAGTATGTGAAGTGTGCGAAAGTATGAGTCTGATGAGGGCAAATCCCTGACCTATCCCAGACCTAACATGCGTTATCCTCTAAAATATTTATCAATACCAGGTATAATTGATTGTTTCAGTGTGGTCCCACATTACTACGTGATCCAAACCAGAAAAAACCCAGGATCCGTTCAACAAGTATGTGAAGAATGCGAAAGTATGAGTCTGATGAGTGAAAATCCCAGACCTAACCTAGACCTAACATGCGTTATCCTCTAAAATATTTATCATGACCAGGTTTAATTGATTGTTTCAGTGTGGTCCCACATTACTACGTGATCCAAACCAGAAAAACCCAGGATCTGTCCAACAAGTATGTGAAAAACGCGAAAGTATGAGCCTGATGAGAGCAAATCCCAGACCTATCCCAGACCTAACTTGCGTTGTCCTCTAAGATATTGATGGAAACCAGGTTTAATTGACTGTTTCAGTGTTGTACTTCATTACTACGTGATGCAATCCAGAGAAAGCCCAGGATCTAGCCCTCAAGTGTGAGAGATATGCGAAAGAATGAGCCTGATGAGAGCAAATCCCAGACCTAACCTAGACCTAACATGAATTATTCTCTAAAATATTTATCATGACCAGGTTTAATTGATTGTTTCAGTGTGGTCCCACATTACTACGTGGTCCAAACCAGAAAAAACCCAGGATCTGTTCAACAAGTATGTGAAAAACGCGAAAGTATGAGCCTGATGAGGGCAAATCACAGACCTATCCCAGACCAAACTTGCGTCATCCTCTAAAATATTGATCGAAACCAGGTTTAATCGACTGTTTCGGTGTGGTACCACATTGCTACGTGATCCAAACCAGAAAAAACCCAGGATCAGTTCAACAAGTATGTGAAAAACGCGAAAGTATGAGCCTGATGAGGGCGAATCCCAGACCTATCCCAGACCTAGCTTGCGTTATCCTCTAAAATATTGATCGAAACCAGTTTTAATTGACTGTTTCAGCGTGGTACCACATTACTACGTGATACAATCCAGAAACAGCCCAGGATCTAGTCATGAAGTATGAGAAATATGCGAAAGTATGAGCCTGATGAGGGCAAATCCTAGACCTAACCCAAACCTAACATGCGTTATCCTCTAAAATATTGATCCAAACCAGGTTTAGTGGACTGCTTCACTGTGGTACCACTTCACTACGCGATCCAAAGCAGAAATAACCCTCGATCAGGCCAACATGTATGTTAAAACTGCGAAAGTATGACCCTGATGAGGGCAAACCCCAGGCCTAACCTAGACCTGACATGCGTTGTCCTCTAAAATATTGATGTAAACCAGGTATAATTTACAGTTTCAGTGTTGTACGTCATTACTACGTGATGCAATCCAGAAAAAGCCCAGGGTCTAGCCATCAAGTATGAGAAATATGCGAAAGAATGAGCCTGATGAGAGCAAATCCCAGACCTAACCTAGACCTAACATGATATATTCTCCAAAACATTGATCGAAACCAGGTGTAATTGACTGCTTCAGTGTGGTCCCACATTACTACGTGATCCAAACCAGAAAAAACCCAGGATCCGTTCAACAAGTATGTGAAGAATGCGAAAGTATGTGTCTGATGAGTGAAAATCCCAGGGCTAACCTAGACCTAACATGCGTTATCCTCAAAAATATTGATCGAAACCTGGTTTAATCGACTATTTCAGTGTGGTACCACAGTACTACGTGACCCAAACCAGAAAAACCCCAGGATCTGTTCAACAAGTATGTGAAAAACGCGAAAGTATGAGTCTGACGAGGGCAAATCCTAGACCTAACCCAGACCTAACATGCGTTATCCTCAAAAATATTTATCAATACCAGGTTTAATTGATTGTTTCAGTGTGATCCCACATTACTACGTGATCCAAACCAGAAAAAACCCAGGATCCGTTCAGAAAGTATGTGAAGAATGCGAAAGTATGAGTCTGATGAGTGAAAATCCCAGACCTAACCTAGACCTAACATGCGTTATCCTCTAAAATATTTATCATGACCAGGTTTAATTGATTGTTTCAGTGTGGTCCCACATTACTATGTGATCCAAACCAGAAAAAACCCAGGATCTGTTCAACAAGTATGTGAAAAACGCGAAAGTATGAGCCTGATGAGAGCAAATCCCAGACCTCTCCCAGCCCTAACTTGCGTTGTCCTCTAAGATATTGATGGAAACCAGGTTTAATTGACTGTTTCAGTGTTGTACTTCATTACTACGTGATGCAATCCAGAAAAAGCCCAGGATCTAGCCATCAAGTATGAGAAATATGCGAAAGAATGAGCCTGATGAGAGCAAATCCCAGACCTAACCTAGACCTAACATGAAATATTCTCCAAAACATTGGTCGAAACCAGGTGTAATTGACTGCTTCAGTGTGGTCCCACATTACTACGTGATCCAAACCAGAAAAAACCCAGGATCCGTTCAACAAGTATGTGAAAAACGCGAAAGTGTGAGCCTGATGAGGGCAAATCCCAGGCCTAACCTAGACCTAACATGCGTTGTCCTCTAAAATATTGATGGAAACCAGGTTTAATTGACTGTTTCAGTGTTGTACTTCATTACTACGTGATGCAATCCAGAAAAAGCCCAGGATCTAGCCATCAAGTATGAGAAATATGCGAAAGAATGAGCCTGATGAGAGCAAATCCCAGACCTAACCTAGACATAACACGAATTATTCTCTAAAATATTGATCAAAACCAGGTTTAATTGACAATTTCAGTGTGGTACCACATTACTACGTGATCCAATCCAGAAATAGCCCAGGATCCAGCCATAAAGTATGAGAAATATGCGAAAGTATGAGCCTGATGGGGGCAAATCCTAGACCTAACCCAGACCTAACATGCGTCATCCTCTAAAATATTTATCAAGACCAGGTTTAATTGAATGTTTCAGTGTGGTACCGCATTACTACGTGATCCAAACCAGAAAAAACCCAGGATCCGTTCAACAAGTATGTGAAAAACGCGAAAGTGTGAGCCTGATGAGGGCAAATCCCAGGCCTAACCTAGACCTAACATGCGTTGTCCTCTAAAATATTGATGGAAACCAGGTTTAATTGACTGTTTCAGTGTTGTACTTCATTACTACGTGATGCAATCCAGAAAAAGCCCAGGATCTAGCCATCAAGTATGAGAAATATGCGAAAGAATGAGCCTGATGAGAGCAAATCCCAGACCTAACCTAGACCTAACATGAATTATTCTCTAAAGTATTGATCGAAACCAGGTTTAATTGACTGTTACAGTGTGGTCCCACATTACTACGTGATCCAAACCAGAAAAAACCCAGGATCCGTTCAACAAGTATGTGAAGAATGCGAAAGTATGAATCTGATGAGTGAAAATCCCAGGCCTAACCTAGACCTAACGTGCGTTATCCTCAAAAATATTGATCGAAACCTGGTTTAATCGACTGTTTCAGTGTGGTACCACATTACTATGTGGTCCAAACCAGAAAATAACCCAGGATCTGTTCAACGAGTATGTGAAGTGTGCGAAAGTATGAGTCTGATGAGGTCAAATCCCAGACCTAACCTAGACCTAACATGAATTATTCTCTAAAGTATTGATCGAAACCAGGTTTAATTGACTGTTACAGTGTGGTCCCACATTACTACGTGATCCAAACCAGAAAAAACCCAGGATCCGTTCAACAAGTATGTGAAGAATGCGAAAGTATGAATCTGATGAGTGAAAATCCCAGGCCTAACCTAGACCTAACGTGCGTTATCCTCAAAAATATTGATCGAAACCTGGTTTAATCGACTGTTTCAGTGTGGTACCACATTACTATGTGGTCCAAACCAGAAAATAACCCAGGATCTGTTCCACGAGTATGTGAAGTGTGCGAAAGTATGAGTCTGATGAGGTCAAATCCCAGACCTATCCCAGACTTAACTTGCGTTATCCTCTAATATATTGATCGAAACCAGGTTTAATCGACTGTTTCAGCGTGGTACCTCATTACTATGAGATACAATCCAGAAACAGCCCAGGATCTAGCCATGAAGAATAAGAAATATGCGAAAGTATGAGCTTGATGAGGGCAAATCCTAGACCTAACCCAAACCTAACATGCGTTATCCTCTAAAATATTTATCAAGACCAGGTTTAATTGAATGTTTCAGTGTGGTACCACATTACTACGTGAACCAAACCAGAAAAAACCCAGGATCCGTTCAACAAGTAAGTTAAAACTGCGACAGTATGACCCTGATGAGAGCAAATCCCAGACCTAACCTAGACTTGACATGCGTTGTCCTCTAAAATATTGATGAAAACCAGGTGTAATTGACTGTTTCAGTGTGGTACCACATTACTATGTGGTCCAATCCGGAAATAGCCCAGGATCCGGCCATGAAGTATGAGAAAATTGCGAAAGTAGGAGCCTGATGAGGGCAAATCCTAGACCTAACCCAGACCTAACATGCGATATCCTCTAAAATATTTATCAAGACCAGGTTTAATAGACTGTTTCAGTGTGGTACCACTTTACTACGTGATCCAAAGCGGAAAAGACCCTCGATCAGACCAATATGTATGTTAAAACTTCGAAAGTATGACCCTGATGAGAGCAAATCCCAGGCCTAACCTAGACCTAACATGCGTTGTGCTCTAAAATATTGATGGAAACCAGGTTTAATTGACTGTTTCAGTGTTGTACTTCATTACTACGTGATGCAATCCAGAGAAAGCCCAGGATCTAGCCATCAAGTATGAGAAATATGCGAAAGAATGAGCCTGATGAGAGCAAATCCCATGCCTAACCTAGACCTAACATGAATTATTCTCTAAAATATTCATCAAAACCAGGTTTAATTGACTGTTTCAGTGTGGTACCACATTAATACGTAATCCAATCCAGAAATAGCCCAGGATCCAGCCATGAAGTATGAGAAATATGCGAAAGTATGAGCCTGATGAGGGCAAATCCTAGACCTAACCCAGACCTAACATGCGTTATCCTCTAAAATATTTATCAAGACCAGCTTTAATTCAATGTTTCAGTGTGGTACCACATGACTACGTGATCCAAACCAGAAAAAACCCAGGATCCGTTCAACAAGTATGTGAAGAATGCGAAAGTATGTGTCTGATGAGTGAAAATCCCAGGGCTAACCTAGACCTAACATGCGATGTCCTCTAAAATATTGATGGAAACCAGGTTTGATTGACTGTTTCAGTGTTGTACTTCATTACTACGTGATGCAATCCAGAAAAAGCCCAGGATCTAGCCATCAAATATGAGAAATATGCGAAAGTATGAGTCTGATGAGTGAAAATCCCAGGCCTAACCTAGACCTAACATGCGTTATCCTCAAAAATATTGATCGAAACCTGGTTTAATCGACTGTTTCAGTGTGGTACCACATTACTATGAGTTCCAAACCAGAAAATAACCCAGGATCTGTTCAACGAGTATGTGAAGTGTGCGAAAGTATGAGTCTGATGAGGGCAAATCCCAGACCTAACCTAGACCTAACATGCGTTATCCTCTAAAATGTTGATCCAAACCATGTTTAATGGACTGTTTCAGTGTGGTACCACACTACTACGTGATCCAAACCAGAAAAAACCCAGGATCTGTTCAACAAGTATGTGAAAAACGCGAAAGTATGAGCCTGATGTGGGCAAATCCCAGACCTATCCCAGACCTAACTTGCGTTGTCCTCTAAGATATTGATGGAAACCAGGTTTAATTGACTGATTCAGTGTTGTACTTCATTACTACGTGATGCAATCCAGAAAAAGCCCAGGATCTATCCATCAAGTATGAGAAATATGCGAAAGAATGAGCCTGATGAGAGCAAATCCCAGACCTAACCTAGACCTACCATGAATTATTCTCTGATATATTGATCGAAACCAGGTTTAATTGACTGTTTCAGTGTGGTCCCACATTACTACGTGATCCAAACCAGAAAAAACCCTGGGTCCGTTCAACAAGTATGTGAAGAATGCGAAATTATGAGCCTGATGAGGGCGAATCCCAGACCTATGCCACACCTATCTTGCGTTATCCTCTAAAATATTGATCGATACCAGGTTTAATTGACTGTTTCAGCGTGGTACCACATTACTACGTGATACAATCCAGAAGCAGCCCAGGATCTAGCCATGAAGTATGAGAAATATGCGAAAGTATGAGCCTTATGAGGGCAAATCCTAGACTTAACCCAAACCTAACATGCGTTATCCTCTAAAATATTTATCAAGATCAGGTTTAATTGAATGTTTCAATGTGGTACCACATTACTACGTGAACCAAACCAGAAAAAACCCAGGATCCGTTCAACATGTATGTGAAGAATGCGAAAGTATGAGTCTGATGAGTGAAAATCCCAGACCTAACCTAGACCTAACATGCGTTATCCTCTAAAATATTTATCATGACCAGGTTTAATTGATTGTTTCAGTGTGGTCCCACATTACTATGTGATCCAAACCAGAAAAAACCCAGGATCTGTTCAACAAGTATGTGAAAAACGCGAAAGTATGAGCCTGATGAGAGCAAATCCCAGACCTCTCCCAGCCCTAACTTGCGTTGTCCTCTAAGATATTGATGGAAACCAGGTTTAATTGACTGTTTCAGTGTTGTACTTCATTACTACGTGATGCAATCCAGAAAAAGCCCAGGATCTAGCCATCAAGTATGAGAAATATGCGAAAGAATGAGCCTGATGAGAGCAAATCCCAGACCTAACCTAGACCTAACATGAAATATTCTCCAAAACATTGGTCGAAACCAGGTGTAATTGACTGCTTCAGTGTGGTCCCACATTACTACGTGATCCAAACCAGAAAAAACCCAGGATCCGTTCAACAAGTATGTGAAAAACGCGAAAGTGTGAGCCTGATGAGGGCAAATCCCAGACCAATCCCAGACTTAACTTGCGTTATCCTCTAAAATATTGATCGAAACCAGGTTTCATCGACTGTTTCAGTGTGGTACCACATTACTACGTGATCCAAACCAGAAAAAACCCAGGATCTGTTCAACAAGTATGTGAAAAACGCGAAAGTAAGAGTCTGATGAGGTCAAATCCCAGACCTATCCCAGACTTAACTTGCGTTATCCTCTAATATATTGATCGAAACCAGGTTTAATCGACTGTTTCAGCGTGGTACCACATTACTATGTGATACAATCCAGAAACAGTCCAGGATCTAGCCATGAAGAATAAGAAATATGCGAAAGTATCAGCCTGATGAGGGCAAATCCTAGACCTAACCCAAACCTAACATGCGTTATCCTCTAAAATATTTATCAAGACCAGGTTTAATGGAATGTTTCAGTGTGGTACCACATTACTACGTGAACCAAACCAGAAAAAACCCAGGATCCGTTCAACGAGTAAGTTAAAACTGCGACAGTATGACCCTGATGAGAGCAAATCGCAGACCTAACCTAGACCTGACATGCGTTGTCCTCTAAAATATTGATGAAAACCAGGTGTAATTGACTGTTTCAGTGTGGTACCACATTACTATGTGATCCAATCCGGAAATAGCCCAGGATCCAGCCATGAAGTATGAGAAAATTGCGAAAGTAGGAGCCTGATGAGGGCAAATCCTAGACCTAACCCAGACCTAACATGCGTTATCCTCTAAAATATTTATCAACACCAGGTTTCATGGACTGTTTCAGTGTGGTACCACTTTACTACGTGATCCAAAGCAGAAAAAACCCTCGATCAGACCAATATGTATGTTAAAACTTCGAAAGTATGACCCTGATGAGAGCAAATCCCAGGCATAACCTAGACCTAACATGCGTTGTCCTCTAAAATATTGATGGAAACCAGGTTTAATTGACTGTTTCAGTGTTGTACTTCATTACTACGTGATGCAATCCAGAGAAAGCCCAGGATCTAGCCATCAAGTATGAGATATATGCGAAAGAATGAGCCTGATGACAGCAAATCCCAGACCTAACCTAGACCTAACATGAATTATTCTCTAAAATATTGATCGAAACCAGGTTTAATTGACTGTTTCAGTGTTGTACCTCATTACTACGTGATGCAATCCAGAGAAAGCCCAGGATCGAGCCGTCAAGTATGAGAAATATGCGAAAGAATGAGCCTGATGAGAGCAAATCCCAGACCTAACCTAGACCTAACATAAATTATTCTCTAAAATATTGATCAAAACCAGGTTTAATTGACTGTTTCAGCGTGGTACCATATTACTACGTGATCCAAACCAGAAAAAACCCAGGATCCGTTCAACAAGTATGAGAAGAATGCGAAAGTATGAGACTGATGAGTGAAAATCCCAGGCCTAACCTAGACCTAACATGCGTTATCCTCAAAAATATTGATCGAAACCTGGTTTAATCGACTGTTTCAGTGTTGTACTTCATTACTACGTGATGCAATCCAGAAAAAGCCATGGATCTAGCCATCAAGTATGAGAAATATGCGAAAGAATGAGCCTGATGAGAGCAAATCCCAGACCTAACCTAGACCTAACATGAATTATTCTCTAAAATATTGATCGAAACCAGGTTTAATTGACTGCTTCAGTGTTGTACTTCATTACTACGTGATGCAATCCAGAAGAAGCCTAGGATGTAGCCATCAAGTATGAGAAATATGCGAAAGAATGAGCCTGATGAGATCAAATCCCAGACCTAACCTAGACCTAACATGAATTATTCTCTAAAATATTGATCAAAACCAGGTTTAATTGACTGTTTCAGTGTGGTCCCACATTACTACGTGATCCAAACCAGAAATAGCCGAGGATCCAGCCATGAAGTATGAGAAATATGCGAAAGTATGAGCCTGATGAGGGCAAATCCTAGACCTAACCCAGACCTAACATGCGTTATCCTCTCAAATATTGATCGCAAACAGGTTTAATGGACTGTTTCAGTGTGGTACCACACTACTACGTGATCCAAACCAGAAAAAACCCAGGATCTGTTCAACAAGTATGTGAAAAACGCGAAAGTATGAGTCTGATGAGGTCAAATCCCAGACCTATCCCAGACTTAACTTGCGTTATCCTTTAAAATATTGATCGAAACCAGGTTTAATCGACTGTTTCAGCGTGGTACCACATTACTATGTGATACAATCCAGAAACAGCCCAGGATCTAGCCATGAAGTATGAGAAATATGCGAAAGTATGAGCCTGATGAGGGCAAATCCTAGACCAACCCAAACCTAAAATGCGTTATCCTCTAAAATATTTATCAAGACCAGGTTTAATTGAATGTTTCAGTGTGGTACCACATTACTACGTGACCCAAACCAGAAAAAACCCAGGATCTGCTCAACAAGTATGTGAAAGACGCGAAAGTATGAGCCTGATGAGGGCAAAGCCCAGACCTATCCCAGACTTAACTTGCGTTATCCTTTAAAATATTGATCAAAACCAGGTTTAATTGACTGTTTCAGTGTGGTACCACATTACTACGTGATCCAATCCAGAAATAGCCCAGGATCCAGCCATGAAGTATGAGAAATATGAGAAAGTATGAGCCTGATGAGGGCAAATCCTAGACCTAACCCAGACCTAACATGCGTTATCCTCTAAAATATTTATCAAGAGCAGGTTTAATTGATTGTTTCAGTGTGGTACCACATTACTACATGATTCACACTAGAAAAAACCCAAGATCCGTTCAACAAGTATGTGAAGAATGCGAAAGTATGAGTCTGATGAGTGAAAATCCCAGGCCTAACCTAGACCTAACATGCGTTGTCCTCAATAATATTGATCGAAACCAGGTTTAATTGAGTGTTTCAGTGTTGTACTGCATTACTATGTGATGCAATCCAGAAAAAGCCCAGGAACTAGCCATCTAGTATGAGAAATATGCGAAAGAATGAGCCTGATGAGAGCAAATCCCAGACCTAACCTAGACCTAACATGAATTATTCTCTAAAATATTCATCAAAACCAGGTTTAATTGACTGTTTCAGTGTGATACCACATTACTACGTGATCCAAACCAGAAAAAACCCAGGATCTGCTCAACAAGTATGTGAAAGACGCGAAAGTATGAGCCTGATGAGGGCAAAGCCCAGACCTATCCCAGACCAAACTTGCGTTATCCTCTAAAATATTGATCGAAACCAGGTTTAATTGATTGTTACGGTGTGGTCCCACATTACTACGTGAACCAAACCAGAAAAAACCCAGGATCCGTTCAACAAGTATGTGAAGAATGCGAAAGTATGAGTCTGATGCGTGAAAATCCCAGGCCTAACCTAGACCTAACATGCGTTATCCTCAAAAATATTGATCCAAACCAGGTTTAATGGACTGTTTCAGTGTGGTACCACTTTACTACGTGGTCCAAAGCAGAAAAAACACTCGATCAGGTCAACATGTATGTTAGAACTGCGAAAGTATGACCCTGATGAGGGCAAATCCCAGACCTATCCCAGACCTAACTTGCGTTGTCCTCTAAGATATTGATGCAAACCAGGTTTAATTGACTGTTTCAGTGTTGTACTTCATTACTACGTGATGCAATCCAGAAAAAGCCCAGGATCTAGCCATCAAGTATGAGAAATATGCGAAAGAATGAGCCTGATGAGAGCAAATCCCAACCCAACCCCAGACTTAACTTGCGTTATCCTCTAAAATATTGATCGAAACCGCGTTTAATCGACTGTTTCAGTGTGGTACCACATTACTACGTGATCCAAACCAGAAAGAACCCAGGATCAGGTCAACAAGTATGTGAAAAACGCGAAAGTATGAGCCTGATGAGGGCGAATCCCAGACCTATCCCAGACCTAACTTGTGTTATCCTCTAAAATATTGATCGAAACCAGGTTTAATTGACTGTTTCAGCGTGGTACCACATTACTACGTGATACAATCCAGAAACAGCACAGGATCTAGCCATGAAGTATGAGAAATATGCGAATGTATGAGCCTGATGAGGACAAATCCTAGACCTAACCCAAACCTAACATGCGTTATCCTCTAAAATATTTATCAAGACCAGGGTTAATTGAATGTTTCAGTGTGGTACCACATTACTACGTGAACCAAACCATAAAAAACCCTGTATCTGTTCAACAAGTATGTGAAGAATGCTAAAGTATGAGTCTGATGAGTGAAATTCCCAGGGCTAACCTAGACCTAACATGCGTTGTCCTCTAAAATATTGATCCAAACCAGGTTTAATGGACTGTTTCAGTGTGGTACCACTTTACTACGTGATCCAAACCAGAAAAAAACAGGACCTGTGCAACAAGTATGTGAAAAACGCGAAAGTATGAGCCTAATGAGGGCAAATCCCAGACCTATCCCAGACCAAACTTGCGTTATCCTCTAAAATATTGATCGAAACCAGGTTTAATCGACTGTTTCAGTGTGGTACCACATTGCTACGTGATCCAAACCAGAAAAAACCTAGGATCAGTTGAACAAGTATGTGAAAAACGCGAAAGTATGAGCCTGATGAGGGCGAATCCCAGACCTATCCCAGACCAAACTTGCGTTATCCCCTAAAATATTGATCGAAACCAGTTTTAATTGACTGTTTCAGCGTGGTACCACATTACTACGTGATCCAAACCAGTAAAAACCCAGGATCCGTTCAACAAGTATGTGAAGAATGCGAAAGTATGAGTCTGATGAGTGAAAAACCCCGGCCTATCCTAGACCTAACATGCGTTATCCTCAAAAATATTGATCGAAAACTGGTTTAATCGACTGTTTCAGTGTGGTACCACATTACTATGTGATCCAAACCAGAAAATAACCCAGGATCTGTTCAACGAGTATGTGAAGTGTGCGAAAGTATGAGTCTGATGAGGGCAAATCCCTGACCTATCCCAGACCTAACATGCGTTATCCTCTAAAATATTTATCAATACCAGGTATAATTGATTGTTTCAGTGTGGTCCCACATTACTACGTGATCCAAACCAGAAAAAACCCAGGATCCGTTCAAAAAGTATGTGAAGAATGCGAAAGTATGAGTCTGATGAGTGAAAATCCCAGACCTAACCTAGACCTAACATGCGTTATCCTCTAAAATATTTATCATGACCAGGTTTAATTGATTGTTTCAGTGTGGTCCCACATTACTACGTGATCCAAACCAGAAAAACCCAGGATCTGTCCAACAAGTATGTGAAAAACGCGAAAGTATGAGCCTGATGAGAGCAAATCCCAGACCTATCCCAGACCTAACTTGCGTTGTCCTCTAAGATATTGATGGAAACCAGGTTTAATTGACTGTTTCAGTGTTGTACTTCATTACTACGTGATGCAATCCAGAGAAAGCCCAGGATCTAGCCCTCGAGTGTGAGAGATATGCGAAAGAATGAGCCTGATGAGAGCAAATCCCAGACCTAACCTAGACCTAACATGAATTATTCTCTAAAATATTTATCATGACCAGGTTTAATTGATTGTTTCAGTGTGGTCCCACATTACTACGTGGTCCAAACCAGAAAAAACCCAGGATCTGTTCAACAAGTATGTGAAAAACGCGAAAGTATGAGCCTGATGAGGGCAAATCACAGACCTATCCCAGACCAAACTTGCGTCATCCTCTAAAATATTGATCGAAACCAGGTTTAATCGACTGTTTCGGTGTGGTACCACATTGCTACGTGATCCAAACCAGAAAAAACCCAGGATCAGTTCAACAAGTATGTGAAAAACGCGAAAGTATGAGCCTGATGAGGGCGAATCCCAGACCTATCCCAGACCTAGCTTGCGTTATCCTCTAAAATATTGATCGAAACCAGTTTTAATTGACTGTTTCAGCGTGGTACCACATTACTACGTGATACAATCCAGAAACAGCCCAGGATCTAGTCATGAAGTATGAGAAATATGCGAAAGTATGAGCCTGATGAGGGCAAATCCTAGACCTAACCCAAACCTAACATGCGTTATCCTCTAAAATATTGATCCAAACCAGGTTTAGTGGACTGCTTCACTGTGGTACCACTTCACTACGCGATCCAAAGCAGAAATAACCCTCGATCAGGCCAACATGTATGTTAAAACTGCGAAAGTATGACCCTGATGAGGGCAAACCCCAGGCCTAACCTAGACCTGACATGCGTTGTCCTCTAAAATATTGATGTAAACCAGGTATAATTTACAGTTTCAGTGTTGTACGTCATTACTACGTGATGCAATCCAGAAAAAGCCCAGGGTCTAGCCATCAAGTATGAGAAATATGCGAAAGAATGAGCCTGATGAGAGCAAATCCCAGACCTAACCTAGACCTAACATGATATATTCTTCAAAACATTGATCGAAACCAGGTGTAATTGACTGCTTCAGTGTGGCCCCACATTACTACGTGATCCAAACCAGAAAAAACCCAGGATCCGTTCAACAAGTATGTGAAGAATGCGAAAGTATGTGTCTGATGAGTGAAAATCCCAGGCCTAACCTAGACCTAACATGCGTTATCCTCAAAAATATTGATCGAAACCTGGTTTAATCGACTATTTCAGTGTGGTACCACAGTACTACGTGACCCAAACCAGAAAAACCCCAGGATCTGTTCAACAAGTATGTGAAAAACGCGAAAGTATGAGTCTGACGAGGGCAAATCCTAGACCTAACCCAGACCTAACATGCGTTATCCTCAAAAATATTTATCAATACCAGGTTTAATTGATTGTTTCAGTGTGATCCCACATTACTACGTGATCCAAACCAGAAAAAACCCAGGATCCGTTCAGAAAGTATGTGAAGAATGCGAAAGTATGAGTCTGATGAGTGAAAATCCCAGACCTAACCTAGACCTAACATGCGTTATCCTCTAAAATATTTATCATGACCAGGTTTAATTGATTGTTTCAGTGTGGTCCCACATTACTATGTGATCCAAACCAGAAAAAACCCAGGATCTGTTCAACAAGTATGTGAAAAACGCGAAAGTATGAGCCTGATGAGAGCAAATCCCAGACCTCTCCCAGCCCTAACTTGCGTTGTCCTCTAAGATATTGATGGAAACCAGGTTTAATTGACAGTTTCAGTGTTGTACTTCATTACTACGTGATGCAATCCAGAAAAAGCCCAGGATCTAGCCATCAAGTATGAGAAATATGCGAAAGAATGAGCCTGATGAGAGCAAATCCCAGACCTAACCTAGACCTAACATGAAATATTCTCCAAAACATTGATCGAAACCAGGTGTAATTGACTGCTTCAGTGTGGTCCCACATTACTACGTGATCCAAACCAGAAAAAACCCAGGATCCGTTCAACAAGTATGTGAAAAACGCGAAAGTGTGAGCCTGATGAGGGCAAATCCCAGGCCTAACCTAGACCTAACATGCGTTGTCCTCTAAAATATTGGTGGAAACCAGGTTTAATTGACTGTTTCAGTGTTGTACTTCATTACTACGTGATGCAATCCAGAAAAAGCCCAGGATCTAGCCATCAAGTATGAGAAATATGCGAAAGAATGAGCCTGATGAGAGCAAATCCCAGACCTAACCTAGACATAACACGAATTATTCTCTAAAATATTGATCAAAACCAGGTTTAATTGACAATTTCAGTGTGGTACCACATTACTACGTGATCCAATCCAGAAATAGCCCAGGATCCAGCCATAAAGTATGAGAAATATGCGAAAGTATGAGCCTGATGGGGGCAAATCCTAGACCTAACCCAGACCTAACATGCGTCATCCTCTAAAATATTTATCAAGACCAGGTTTAATTGAATGTTTCAGTGTGGTACCGCATTACTACGTGATCCAAACCAGTTAAAACCCAGGATCCGTTCAACAAGTATGTGAGGAATGCGAAAGTATGAGTCTGATGTGTGAAAAACCCCGGCCTAACCTAGACCTAACATGCGTTATCCTCGAAACCTGGTTTATTCGACTGTTTCAGTGTGGTACCACATTACTATGTGATCCAAACCAGAACATAACCCAGGATCTGTTCAACGAGTATGCGAAGTGTGCGAAAGTATGAGTCTGATGAGGGCAAATCCCAGACCTATCCCAGACCTAACATGCGTTATCCTCTAAAATAATTATCAATACCAGGTTTAATTGATAGTTTCAGTGTGGTCCCACATTACTACGTGATCCAAACCAGAAAAAACCCAGGATCCGTTCAAAAAGTATGTGAAGAATGCGAAACTATGAGTCTGATGAGAGCAAATCCCAGACCTAACCTAGACCTCACATGAATTATTCTCTAAAATACTTATCATGACCAGGTTTAATTGATTGTTTCAGGGAGGTACCACATTACTACGTGACCCAATCCAGAAATAGCCCAGGATCCAGCCATGAAGTATGAGAAATATGCGAAAGTATGAGCCTGATGGAGGCAAATCCTAGACCTAACCCAGACCTAACATGCGCCATCCTCTAAAATATTTATCAAGACCAGGTTTAATTGAATGTTTCAGTGTGGTACCACATTACTACGTGATCCAAACCAGTAAAAACCCAGGATCCGTTCAAAAAGTATCTGAAGAATGCGAAAGTATGAGTCTGATGAGTGAAAATCCCAGACCTAACCTAGACCTAACATGCGTTATCCTCTAAAATATTGATCCAAACCAGGTTTAATGGACTGTTTCAGTGTGGTACCACACTACTACGTGATCCAAACCAGAAAAAAACCAGGATCTGTTCAGCAAGTATGTGAAAAACGCGAAAGTATGAGCCTGATGAGGGCATATCCCAGACCTATCCCAGACCTAACTTGCGTTGTCCTCTAAGATATTGATGGAAACCAGGTTTAATTGACTGTTTCAGTGTTGTACTTCATTACTACGTGATGCAATCCAGAAACAGCCCAGGATCTAGCCATGAAGTATGAGAAATATGCGAATGTATGAGCCTGATGAGGGCGAATCCCAGACCTATCCCAGACCTAACTTGCGTTATCCTCTAAAATATTGATCCAAACCAGGTTTAGTGGACTGTTTCAGTGTGGTACCACACTACTACGTGACCCAAACCGGAAAAAACCCAGGATCTGTTCAACAAGTATGTGAAAAACGCGAAAGTATGAGCCTGATGAGGGCAAATCCCAGACCTATCCAAGACCTAACTTGCGTTGTCCTCTAAGATATTGATGGAAACCAGGTTTAATCGACTGTTTCAGTGTTGTACTTCATTACTACGTGATGCAATCCAGAAAAAGCCCAGGATCTAGCCATCAAGTATGAGAAATATGCGAAAGAATGAGCCTGATGAGAGCAAATCCCAGACCTAACCTAGACCTAACATGAATTATTCTCTAAAATATTGATGGAAACTAGGTTTAATTGACTGTTTCAGTGTTGCACTTCGTTACTACGTGATCCAAACCAGTAAAAACCCAGGATCCGTTCAACAACTATGTGAAGAATGCGAAAGTATGAGTGTGATGAGTGAAAAACCCCGGCCTAACCTAGACCTAACATGCGTTATCCTCAAAAATATTGATCGAAATCTGGTTTAATCGTCTGTTTCAGTGTGGTACCACATTACTATGTGATCCAAACCAGAAAATAACCCAGGATCTGTTCAACGAGTATGTGAAGTATGCGAAAGTATGAGTCTGATGAGGGCAAATCCCAGAACTATCCCAGACCTAACATGCGTTATCCTCAAAAATATTTATCAATACCAGGTTTAATTGATTGTTTCAGTGTGATCCCACATTACTACGTGATCCAAACCAGAAAAAACCCAGGATCCGTTCAGAAAGTATGTGAAGAATGCGAAAGTATGAGTCTGATGAGTGAAAATCCCAGACCTAACCTAGACCTAACATGCGTTATCCTCTAAAATATTTATCATGACCAGGTTTAATTGATTGTTTCAGTGTGGTCCCACATTACTATGTGATCCAAACCAGAAAAAACCCAGGATCTGTTCAACAAGTATGTGAAAAACGCGAAAGTATGAGCCTGATGAGAGCAAATCCCAGACCTCTCCCAGCCCTAACTTGCGTTGTCCTCTAAGATATTGATGGAAACCAGGTTTAATTGACAGTTTCAGTGTTGTACTTCATTACTACGTGATGCAATCCAGAAAAAGCCCAGGATCTAGCCATCAAGTATGAGAAATATGCGAAAGAATGAGCCTGATGAGAGCAAATCCCAGACCTAACCTAGACCTAACATGAAATATTCTCCAAAACATTGATCGAAACCAGGTGTAATTGACTGCTTCAGTGTGGTCCCACATTACTACGTGATCCAAACCAGAAAAAACCCAGGATCCGTTCAACAAGTATGTGAAAAACGCGAAAGTGTGAGCCTGATGAGGGCAAATCCCAGGCCTAACCTAGACCTAACATGCGTTGTCCTCTAAAATATTGGTGGAAACCAGGTTTAATTGACTGTTTCAGTGTTGTACTTCATTACTACGTGATGCAATCCAGAAAAAGCCCAGGATCTAGCCATCAAGTATGAGAAATATGCGAAAGAATGAGCCTGATGAGAGCAAATCCCAGACCTAACCTAGACATAACACGAATTATTCTCTAAAATATTGATCAAAACCAGGTTTAATTGACAATTTCAGTGTGGTACCACATTACTACGTGATCCAATCCAGAAATAGCCCAGGATCCAGCCATAAAGTATGAGAAATATGCGAAAGTATGAGCCTGATGGGGGCAAATCCTAGACCT